>NW_020884880.1:18472436-18495812 GCF_003945725.1 Corapipo altera
ACCACCCTTGACCAGACTGCAACCACCACCCTTGACCAGACTGCAACAGCACTCTCACCAACAGGTTTTCCCCTCTCCTTTTACTTTGGACTCAGGGGGCCCAAAGAACACCATTCTGTTCATGCCCCAGGGTGCTGGGTTATACATTTCGGTTTTGTGGGTTAAAACCAATTGTTTGTTTGTATAATCATACTTATTGTATTATTTTATTAAATTGTTATTCTGACTTATAATCTCTCTTTTGGGTTGAGTTCATTTCCCCTGCTGGTTTACCTTTAAACCAGCACAGGATGGTTTTGTTCAGCTTCTTATTAAATGGGAACCTACTAATTCATATTAAGAAGACCAGCTTCCTAGGAGTATCTTATTACAAAGAAATTAAATCTAAGGTATACCTCCAAGGAGATGTTATTACTTTAGCAAGGGAACACAGAGACTTTTGCAGACAGTGGCTCATCATTTAATGAATTAAAACTAGCCATAAAATCCAGAAGTCTGACTGCCTTCAAGTATTTTCAGAAAAAAATTTCCACATAATAGCTAGTTGCCAAGGCATACATCTGCATAGCACACTTCAAGCTTGCCTCAGTTTGTATCAGCACATACACGTGGAACTGGGTGTTTCCAAAAAAAAAAAAAAAAAAAAAGGAAAGAGTACAAAAAAAATATGTATTCTATGCAGATATTCTCTGGTGTATTGTCGCAGTAGTGGACTCTTGAGTTTCACAGCACATTGCAGGAGAGCTGACAGGAGCCACCGGGATGCTGAGAACAAGCATGAGGCAAGATCACTAGCTTAAGCCCTCCTGGAATTATACAATTACACATCATTTGGACAGCTGAGAACTTACTCTCTACAGAGGATACCCTGAAATTTATAATCCAAATCCTCATTAACAGTGAGATTACTATGCTTTCTACTGTACTATGTCAGTCATGGCTGGGCTTCGCGAACGAAGATTTGGGAAGGGCTCTACCCACATTTGTTGCAAGTGCGTTGGTGGCTGAAAAGGCCAATACGAGACAGACATGTCCGGTTGCAAAAGGCACAGCAGAAAGAGTCCTTAGGTGGTATATTCTGCAAGGCACGATTCTTTCTGCATTGTCTTTTCTCCTCAAGAGTGATCCTGTGTGCTTTCTCAAAAGCATCAGCAGCGTTATAGATGGTGTGTCTCCAGACCTCCTGATTGGAGGCCAGAGTAGACCAATGATGATGATCAATATGGCCAAGGCTGAGATGTTGTTTCAGGGAGTCCTTGTATCTCCTCTTCGGGGCTCCTCTCTTGTGGCAGCCGGTGGTGGCAAGTTCACCATAAAGCAAGATCTTAGGGAGGCGGTGTACTAGGTACTACTTCATTAATCACCCCACAGCCCTGATCTGCATACACTGATGAAGCAGAACAAGAGATGTGTGTAAAGCTTTTGAGTACTTATTGCTGGACTCAAAAACATCCCTCAGCAGAGAGGGATGAAAGTGACCATCTTCAAACAGACCCCCACAGAATTTCACTCCAATATGTATGACCATAAGATCAGCACACATATGGCAGTGAGCTAGGCTGGTGGGGTGGGTGATTTGATTTTTGGGAGTGAGGGGGTTGGGTTTTTACTCTTTGGTTTTCTTTTTCTTTTTGGGGGGGGGAGGGCATGTGGTATGGACACACACACAGAAGGATGAGGATAATTTCCTGAATTCAAACCTGCTCACGTTACAACATATTCCTCATCACTTGCCACATGTCTAAATGCTTTACAATCACTTGTACAAGTATGTTGAATCATAGAATGGTTTGGGTTGGAGGAGGACCTTGAAGCTCATCTAATTCCAACCCCCTGGTGGGGACAGGAACACCTTCAACTAGACCAGGTTGCTCAGAGCTCCATCCAACCTGGCCTTGAACATCTCCAGGGATGGGGTAATCTGTTCCCTAGGCAACTTGTTCCAGTGCCTCATCACCCTCACAGTAAAGAATTATTCCAAATATCTAATCTAAACCTACTCTCTTTCAGCTTTAAGCCATTCCCCTCGTCCTGTCACTACATGCCCTTGTAAATAGCCTCTCTCCACCTTTCTTCTAGGCTCCTTTCAGGTAATGGAAGGCCGCAATTAGGTCACCTTGAAGCCTTCTCTTTTCCAGGCTGAACAATCCAGTTCTCTCAGCCTTTCCTCATACGAGAGTTGCTCTATCTCTCTGATCAATTTTGTGGCCCACCTCCAGACTCACTCCAACAGGTCAATGTCCAAATACTAAAAATTCATCCTCTAGATTAATTTCCTAGAACAGGTGGCATAGAAGCAAACAGCAGATGAGTCCAGATACGAAATAGCATAATAAGGGGCAGATAATTTTATCTTGTTTGTATTGACATTATTTGAAGTACAGGCACAAGAAAGCTTTTTCCTGACAGCAAACTGGGGAGGAAAATAGAAAAGAGAAAAAAAAATTTTTAGAGTAAAACCATCCAATTATTCAGTTAGGGCAGAATCTTCAAATACAACCAAACCAAGCTACACCCACAAAGAACAGTTCCCTGACAAGACCACCAACTACCAGCAGCTAATAAATAAAAAAATTATTCTTACAATGAATGCTGCAATTTTTGAATATTTACATACATGTCTTTCCATAGGAAAGTGAAAGACCATGAATCTCACCAGTCCACATGAATTCAAGCCTTAACTCTTCACCTTCAGCTTTCCCTGTGCCTCAAATTCTCCATTCATATAACTGCATCCCAGTCAAATCAAGTATCTCTAAATAACTTACTCACATGTTTACTCTTAGAGTGAACAAAAATGACTACCTACAGATCAAAACTCAGCAAGCTATAATGGGAACGTAAGGCAATGTTTCCAACATTAGTAGCAGGCAACTGATACAGAAAGAGGAATCAGCACTCCGCTGGCCCATGACATTTCTTTTTAAAAAGAAGGCAGGAAGAATGGAAGTAAAGCTCCAGGTCTGCTAATGACCACTGCAATCTGAAGTAGGGCAGAATTTCATCATAAATTTTTAACTTGCTAAGTGCTGTAATATACAGAATATTCAGGAGCTGTTATTTGTAGATTATTTTAATAAAATGTAAAAAAAAAAATTCCACAAATTACATCTCCCAAGTTATGCTGAGTAACTGCAAGGTATCTGAAATCTACTTTTATCAGGCATACCAGTTAGCCTATTACCACTGTGACATGTTGAATGTCAGCTAGTCACCAGTGTATTAGGAAGCCTTGAACTTTGACAAATATCACCCTGTTTACTTCGGAAAAGTAGCATGACACACTATTACTTGAAAAGAAACCAAAAGTTCTGTGCTACTTTCAGTTTGCAGAAAGTACAGACAGTTGCAACCAAACAGAAAAGGTTCAACTACATAAAAAACAAGGCTGGACTGGTTGCAGCCATTGATGCTACACACATGAAGTCCTGAGCAAGGGGAAGCTACCCAAGCAACCTGTAATTGCGAAAGCAAGGTTCTTCAATAGAAGAACAGATGAAAAGATCCAAGAAATTGCTAGTGTCTTGGCTTTTGTGGCATAAAAGTTTTTGGTTTATTCAAAATTTTTTAAATAAAGGTGTAGAATGAGCTGAAAAAAAAAAATAATAATAAAAAAAAATCACTAGCATTGGTGGTTCAGTGGTAGAATTCTCGCCTGCCATGCGGGAGGCCCGGGTTCGATTCCCGGCCAATGCAAGTTGGTCCTTTTAGGGATGTGATTCTGTCCCTCTACTCTGCTCTTGTGAGACCCCACCTGCAATGCTGCATCCAGCTCTGGGTCCCCAGCACAGGAAGGACATTGACCTGTTGAAGAGAGTCCAGAGGAGGGCTACCAAGATGATGAGAGGGATGGAGCAACTCTCCTATGAGGAAAGACTCAGAAAATTGGGATTGTTCAGCCTAGAAAAGAGAAGGCTTCAGGATGACCTAATTGCAGCCTTCCAGTACGTGAAGGGAGCCTACAAGAAAGATGGAGAGAGACTATTTATAAGAGCATCTAGTGACAAGACGAGGGGAATGGCTTCAAACAGAGTAGGTTTAGATTAGATATTTGGAATAATTTTTTACTGTGAGGGTGGTGAGGCACTGGAACAAGTTGCCCAGGGAAGCTGTGGGTGCCCCATTCCTCAGGTGTTCAAGGCCAGGTTGGATGGAGCTCTGAGCAATCTGGTCTAGTTGAAGGTGTTCCTGTCCATGCCAGGAGGGTCTTGAACTATATGATGGTGCCTTCCAACCCAAACCATTTTACGATTATGTAATTCTGATTATAAGTAAACATGTATCTTAGTTAATATTAATTTCAGAAAGCTAACATTGCCAAGTTCTGTTTCAGTTTGTTGGGTGTTTTTTGACGTTTCTGTTTGGGTTTTTTTCCAGTTTAATCAGCTTATGGGATAGGAGACAGGACAAAGTGAGAATGACACCTCCCCCGTGGAGATCAGGATCTAGTTAGTCCAGCTCACCCTTACCATGAAGCCATATCTTAAATACGTACTTTCTTGCCAAAATTTCTTCCACTTTCCTCTTGCAATTCTCAAGTACAACAGAGTATCTTATATGTCTGAAAAGTCTAAAATAACCTTTATAAGAAAAGACATAATTAGACAAAAAACTCTCAGATCTTGAAACTTCTAGGAGCCAATCTAAGGTCCTTCAGAAGGGCCACTGAAGGGACATTTAAAAGGGGATCCACTTTGTTCCTTATTTGCCCTGCCTAACATCATGTAAAGCTATGCAGCTGAGCTCCTTTAGTTTCTGTTTAGAGAAAGCAAGTAGCTGATTTTCTGATGTACTAAGAAGTGTAATGTTTTCACTATGTCTCACTAGGAGGTTCTGGGAGAAATCAGTTTAAAGGTAAGGTGTTGATTCTGACACAACTGATTCATGTATGCCATCGCATATGATACTAATTTTACAGGTAAGTTCAGTTCACAAAATGCAAAGGGAAACCGAGACAGAAATCTAAAAATTAGCCAAAAAAAGAAAACCTAATTCATTTGTAGCTACTTCATGCTTTGTCTCAAGGATAAACTACTGATATTGTTTGTAGTATTTTATTATTTTTTCATTTTGTGAGTAACTATGTAGAGGACAATCTACAATACAGTACTTTTAAGAAAGGCCCACATACTTTTCTTGTAAAGAGAAAAAAATAATGCTTCAGGACTCTTATTGTAAATTTATAACTTGAGGGGCTATTTAGTAAGAAAAGCTGACCACATCCAACACATGGAAGGGAAATTAGTTCCTCTTGATTTGTTTAACACTTAGAATTCTCTGCTTTAGAGAATTTTAACATCATTTGCATGGGAGTTCTAACCAGCCAAGAACTACTAAAAAGGGTGCTCTCTGAAAATGCATTTTTAATTACTTTAAAATAAGCAACAGAAGTTACCTAGCTTCCTAATAAAGCCATAGACCACACTTCCACGCACCTTAATCTGTACACTGCCATCTAGTAGCACAAATACAAGTTAAAGATTGATTTTAAGTGAAATTGGAGCATGCACAACAAAGAACTTAGTCTTTTGGCTTTCACATTGACTTCTGGAAGAGAGACAATTATGCAGCCTTGCATAAAGTCTACCCATAAAAATTCTACTGCCACGATTTTCTTGTAAGGCAAATTTGAACTTGCAGAGTAAACTTACACCAGCCATGTTCCATGAGATGCAACTACAGCAATTCTGACCAGCCCTAGGAACTCTAAGGTTGGCATCCATAAATAAAAGTCATGGCCCTAGACACAAAGTCTCCGCCTGCATTCTCTGCCTGAACTTGAAAAGAGATTCAACACCTTTAAGATGTCCTTACAAACACAACTGATCCTTTTAACAGATAGAAAAATAAAATACCAAGTCAAATACACAGTAAACCAAACATTAAGACAAATACATAAAATACATCATCCAGATTGGACACCTAAGCAAAAGACCTTCCAGCAACATGAATCAAAAATGCTACATCTAATAGCTACAAGAACTTTACCTTAACATTTGTAATTCAGGATTTTACAGCTAGCAAGGAATTTTTAAATGCTGAAAAAAAAGCAAGAGTTGATCTAGACAATGGCAACTGCATCTGGCAACCAAATGAATTTTCTTCAAATATCGGATAAGTGAAAAAAAAAAAAAAATGGCATTATGTTTCTAACTATTTAGAAACTAAGTCTTGAGAATAACTATTTCTTCCTGATACTATCAAATCTATAGAGAAGTCATCTACACAGAATACAACAATTGCTTTTACTGTGACATATAAAATAAGAACAACATAGCTTACAGCCCTGGGAATGTGTTATCATATCAAGTAAATTTCTGCAATCAGATATCTTAATTACGTATGCATTAATACAACTTTAAATGTTCAATTGGGTTTTACTGGGGGTGAAGAACATCTTTACTTGAAGGGTTTTAGCAATTAAACCAAGCTTTCATCATTCCATGATTCCAAAAGACTGTGTTCTACCTCAAATTGATACAGAAGAGAGCTTGAAAAAATAAACACAAGATATATGAGGAAACAACTAAGAGCAGCAATATTGAAACTTTCTCACCTACTACCAAAAACAACACGTTAAGAAATATTTAAATAGGAAAAATTTGAATATACTTGTCCTCTAGGCAACTACTCATGTTTCTAATGATAAAGTTTCTCATCTGTCTAGATCATATGCATATTATAAGCATATCCATCCCTTTTTCCAGTGTTACTTCACCAAAGTCTGGACACATAGAAAGAAATTAACCTATCCAACAAATTATTTGCTTTTATTCTTACGTTAATTCACAGGACTGACTCTGCAGAAGAAAATCAACTGCCTGTAAACTAGGTTGGAAAAGTGTTACCAACAGCATGTTGTAAAGATCTCCCATGTACAAAAAAAACAGAATCAAACTGGCTTCTACTGCACTCTAAACTTAATCAAATGAGACTGTCTCTAAATTACAATAAGGTATTCAACTTTGGCAGAAAGTGGTACCTTTTTATTAACATTTGAATACACTTTGATATTTGGGGCAGCACGACATCATAGCTTCTGCTTATCTTAGCACCAACTTCAGAGCTTCTGTCTGAGATTTAATTCATTTAAATGGAAGCAATCATTTCATATCTGATTTAACCACCTTTTACAGACTTCCTCAAAAACTGAGGTTTCCAAAAGTATGTGTCTTTTCAATTTGAACCAACGTTGATTATCAAAATCAACATTAACAGAAGCATTATTTAAAAAAAAAAAAGCATATAAAGCAAAATCATTCAAGCAAAATGGGACAAATAAATTACTATTTTAAAATATTTATAACCAGGTCAACTGTCTACTAAAAGCTGTTTAGGTTGTCTGAGGTCCCTGTACATTGACAGGAACTCAAAGAAAGGGTAAGATGCCCTCTTCTCAGTGGGACAGAACAACTGTGCCAAAAGGAAGCTCCCCCATTAAAGGAAAACTGAACGATAGCTCAGCTTAAAGTTACAACACCTGTACCAGAACACTAGGGGGAACTTGAAAGCAGTACACATCAAAAATCTCTTGCATGCACTGATCCTGCCACTAACCCCCAATTTTCACTCATGGACAAGTGATTTAGATATGCAAGAGAACTTTTTTTCAGACAACTGAAGTCAAAGCACTTAAACATCTGAAATGTTGTCATACAGACTACAAAACAGGGGAAAAAAATGGTGTTCTGATAACCTCAGAAAGGAAGCTATTGTACAATAGTACAGACAACATCCATCATACTCGATTGTTACAGTTCTTCTAGTCTTTTCTATGAAAGAAAATTATCCAGCGGCTTACTCAAATAGCAAGAGAAGTATGTTAAACAAAAAGCAGTTTAAAAGGCTGCAATGCTTATTTACACTTAATGTTTAGGAAATGAAACAAAGGAAATAGTCTGAAGAAAAGTTTATTCTATGTATTTGAAGCTTGTTTCTACTTTTGACTCATTCCATAATGCAACTGGATGTTTGGTATATATGGCATATATAATGTTATTAGCAACTTACACATATTCATAAACATGTGTTCTCTCCTAAGTAGTATCATCTTGAACACACTACAAAACAGAAGAACTACACCACAATTCAAATTTTTGGAACCACTTTGTCAGCAGGCTTCACTTCTTTTCTAGGTCTTAATTTGAATATGCAGGACAGCCCCACACTTCTAAAAGCTCTAGAAGAACTAAGAAGCATTAGGAGACAAAGATAAGTATGCAGTTTTAAGAGATGTGATTAATTAGGAACATTCACTCCCTAACACTTTATAAGAAGGAGGATAGAAGAAGAGGTTGATGTAAGAGACAGTTCACTAGGGGCTTCCTGAAATTCACCCATTTTCTTTTTCTTTAAATAGCAATTCTGTTACTTTAATAGTTCTATGTACTTATCGACACTTTAAAGGCGTATTACATTCTGTAACTAAGCCTTCCAGAAAACCTCCATATTCTTTCAAATAGCCATTCATGTATTTTCCAGGCGTTGCCAACTAACTTGATTAAAGTCTTTTTTACTAATGTTATCAAAAGAACTGCCGATGCATATTAATAAATGCACAAACATTAGTTTGTTAGACTTGAAGATCTCAAAGGTATTTTCCAACCTAAATGATTCTTTGATTTCTATGATTTTAATGGAGACATATCAGTGCTTACACTTCTGAAGTGGAACATTCTCAACACTTTCTATTAATCAAGCATCAACTCAAATACAATTTTTCAAGCACTATCCTCTTCACCCAGATTTTATGAACAAACAGCAATACAGTCACAACACACACACACACAAAAATCCCTCTACTTAAGTTGCTTTAATTGGAAATTTATAGAACTGCAAAGGAAAATTCTAACTATTGTAAATTAGGAAGCCACTGAAGGAGCCATTTGCAACAGGATAATACTAAGAAGCCATGAATGTAACTCACCCACCACATGACACTGCCTTGACAATCAGGCACACTAACACATCATGAGCAGGCCTTGAATTACAGGCCTCTCTATTACACTAACAGAAACACAAAAAAACAGTCACCAGTAAATATTTAAAAACAGAAACCTAACATAGCCTTCACTTGCAAGGGAAGATAAATGGCTAAATCCTCGACTTCTCTGTTGTGCTGTAGCCATATTCTCTAGCACTTTCTATGATTAAAAGATGTCTTGGTTGTTCTCAAGTGCGGTTTTAGAACACCATGACAGGACCACATCCAATTATTCAGTTTAAAGCAAGTAATTCTGGCTGTTTCCTTCCATCTAACCTCTGAACAACTCTGATATAAATCATTGTTCCCATTAATAAGACTTCTGTCAAACTACTTGCTACAAGTAAATTAAACACATTAGCTTACAGAATTAGTAGAGGACACTTAACAATGACCAGCTTTCTCATCTACAAAGAGTTCCATGACCAACTGCACCAAGAGCTTTGTTTCTTTTCCATGGGCTCATTTAGTCTTGTTCTTTTACTTGTAACAAACAGTTTCTGGGTTTGGACTTTTTATGACTTAGATTGATATAGGATTATTGACCTTGTCATCAGATAGAATATAAAGCATGTAACTTATTTGGAACTTTTGTCCCTTCTGGTGATGCAAAATTAGGAGATAACTGCTTATGACTGTCTCAAAGCATGATCACAATGTATCTCAAGGAGGAAATAGGATTATTCTTATAGGTTCTGCAATTCCTGGTACTTTGAGGCCATCTGTCAACTCAAAACCATTTCAGCTGGAAAAGGCCTCCAAGATTATAGAATCCAACCTTTAGACCAATCATAAAGAGATAAGGTTAAGGACAGAAGTCAGGCGCACCTCCTCCTAACAAAGAAAAGCACTGGATACCAAATAGTAAACCAAAATAGAAGGGGAAAGGTGGAACTACAGCCTTGTAGTTCCTTCAAGATGCCTAAAACTCATCTCTGTTGCTTGCTGTTACACATGAATTTTCCATGGAATGCTTGAGAATTACCTTGACCACAGAGCCTACAGAAGGACACCACCCAAATTTCCTTCACCCCATATCACTCCTCACAATAAACCACTTTCTTGACCATTATTTTAATGATTCCTATATAAGCAAGAGGAGGTTGAAAGCAATTCCTAGATTATTCTCCTCTTTTCTATCTTATACTTCAGGAATACTACTAGACTTAAATGCTTACTGAGGATCTGTTAGTGAAGTATTAGACTTGTACAAGACAAAAGTATTTTGAGACAGAGTTCTACAGGAGACAAGTTCTGCAAATTAAGGTCACATCCATTCTTTTCTGTAACAATATAACTTCTTCCATTTAAATTTAGTACATCTTAAACATAAATGCACACAATGTTCACCAATAAAGAGACATTGTTCAGTCCTCATTAAATTGTACAGCATATTGTATTCATTCATGGCATTTGGGTGGTTTTCTTAGCAACTCTCAAGATGGGGGGAGAGAATTTTTTTTCTGTCTTCACCCAAGAGCCTGTTTTATACCACGAAACAGCTGAAGCAACAAACAGGTTCTCCATATCATGAACATACACAAAACTATTTACAGCCTTACTTACAATTGATCCTCTGAGCTTGACAAGAAATAGTAGTAATGCAGGCCACAACACATAAGTCAATATGCCATCTTGGAATTATGTATTCTTTACTCTTCAGTAGAAATTAAAGCATGTTGTACATTCTCATTTTACTTCCAGAAACAAGCATGCATACATACCCTTTCTGTCACTTCTGCCAGTACTCAGCTCCCCAGCTGCAATCCCCTTGGGCTCTCAACAGCTTTCACAGCACCTGACACCTGTACTGCCACTGTCCGTGTCTCTCATCAGCTCCTGCCACCTCTGCAGCTTCTAAAACAAACTTAAACCTCTCTTTGGAGATACTGCCAGCATTCTCTAGAAGCTGTTTCCGAAAACAGATGGATCCCGGGTGCCTTCAGTGCCACCAAGTTCACCTTCTGGCTACCGACCTCCCCCAGCACCTGGAAGTGGACACTTGTGACTTTACTCAAAATATGCCCCAGTGGTAATTTCAACTCAAAGTATTCTGCAACAAAGACTACAGCCTCAGCTGTTTGAAAATTCCTTATCTAAACAGTAGTCATAGCCAAAGACAAAAAATGCCTTTTGTCAAAAAGTTAATTATTTGTGAATGCATTAACCCCCAACATAGTTTTCAAAGTGAAAACTTTGCATCCCTCCCCCAAAGAAAACACAACTACACAGTTGATATATGTGGACTAGCAAGGGCACACCACTTGTACAGCATTTGGAATACAGCCTGGGAAACTAGACCTGGTTTGAGAACTACTGTTTCAACATGCAAATGTTCATCTTCTACATTGCCTCCAGGATCCGGAAGTTTATACTCATCACACACCCCGCCTGGGCTACTGTAAATGCAAACAACAAACCACTGAATGTGACAGAGAGAAATTGGTTATCTTATTTAACAAAGCAGCGTATTCCAAGTTATTTGCTGTATTAGGATTAGCTAAAATCCCATATGCCAAGTGGGTTACAGCACATCAGCCCCATCACCAGCAAGAAAAGACAATTAACTTTCCTGTTTGCCTGGCTTTTCAAAAGGTTCTGTCAATGCAAAGCACAGAATACAAACAGTAGGTATATTCTTTCACCTTGAGCATAACAAATTTCCTCCGTTCCCTACTTATGTTTTGCCTTCATTTATGTCTTTGTTGCAAGGCAACTCATTTGTGCTTGAGAATTAAAGCCTCAGACTAATACTACTTGGCTTCACTCAATACAATATGGCCATCTTCTTCCTGAACTATAAGCCAACAGGCTTACCTACCAAGCACAGTTGCAATATACAAACGTTATAAACTGGAAACTGTGTCTATAAAATGCAATTTATGTACCTTTAATCATGTCAAACAAAATGTTCTGTTTGACAAATAAGGTTTTTTATCACGTCAAACAAAATCATTTGGTGAACAGCTGTTCCATTAAAAAAAAAAAACCAACAAAAAACAAACAAGCCAGCATCCTACCCCTATTTAATTTGTTCTCCTTCTCAGTGATCAGATTGGTAATTTTTTGGGGGGTGTGTCCTGTTCTAGATGCTAGAGTCTATAATTTTACTTAGTTTGAAAATAAGTGTTCCTTCCATTGACTTTAAGGAAAAACACTCTCAACTTCTCAATAAACTGATCTTCCTCAGCTGAAGCTCTATCTACAGCATGTGCGTATAAAACAAGGCCCACGAATATTTATCCTTACAACACACAGAATCATGTAAAGTTACAGATTTCAGTAAAAGCAATCAAACTTGATCTAGCAAAGTACATTACACAATACGCTGAAAAAAACCTCTGGTCATGTTTCTAAAAAAATGTAAAGCAATTGCAAGCATTTTGTATAACAACAGCAGTTAAGGCAGGTGATGGATGGCAACACTGATGAAAAAAAAAAAGGTTGTTCTCCCTTTTTTGATTGACATATATCAGCAGTTTTTAAAACACAAGAATTTCCACAAAAATCAGTTAGAATAGCTTTAATCAAATTGATTGTATTTACAATCTAAAATTAAAACTGTACAATACCTGGTTTTGTAAACTTAATTTATAAGCTGAAACATGTCTCTCCATTCTATCATTATCTCACTATCTACAATTCAACCAAATATCAATTCCAAGAGTATCTGCCTTCTTAATTTCTTTTTTGATATCTCTCAGTGGCACGCAAGCGCAGCAATATTAATAAAAAAAAAAAAATCAAGCTGAAAAAGGAAAGGATCTCTACTACTCTTGGGGTTTATCACTTCCTTAAATGAGTCATAACAATCATCAGATGCTATCTGTTTGTTTTTATATAAACTGTTTTAAAATTCATGGCTGGTAGGGTGTAGTTATTTGACAAACAAAATTAAGAATTTACCACCAACAGTAACACCAACTGTGGCTAGTCACTGAGAAGTTTCTCATTTCCTTTTTTGTACACAAAGTCTGTCTGGAAATATGTCTGACATGTTAAAGAAATGCATGTGCTTACATAATAGTATATCCTCACAATGGTGCTATACAAGCCAAAGGAAAAAAAAAATCCAAAAATCAGTAGCCTAAAACAAGCAGTAAGTTTAAATACATTTCCAATAGTCTTTTCTAAATAGAAACAAAGAAGCAATAAATCTGGCAGCAGTCTAAATAATTCTACATTATTGTTTAGAAATGTAATTGAAGAGCTCAGTCCTTTGACTTCACAAGTTAGTCAGAGAACCCACAGCATACCTTCTTTTAAGTGTTTTTTCTCAGGAGCAACTAGAAAAGATGATCTGGTTTTGTCTAGCCCTACTAAGTCCCAGTAGCATTATTCAGTTTAAATCCCGCTATAAAAGAGACACAGATGAAGAAAAAAATTCCTAGAACATAGACTTAAGCTGCAGTGTTTCCACCTACAATAAATTATGTTTACAGATATTACAGACAGAGAAAGAGAAGAAAATTTAGGCTTTTCAACTGAAGCATCTCCAATATGGCAGAACTGCCTCCCACCTACACAATGAGGTATTTATTAAATGTGAAGGTAAGTGAAAGAGATATATATTATTACAGGCTCATGACCTGGCAAAACATGAACAGGAAAATCTGTGTTTGGTCCCTTCAAGCAGAGAAGCCAAGAAATTATGCAACATCAGCCAACGCAACAGCACCAGCCAAATAAAAACTTAAATGATTACTGTTAAAGAACAGCTGCCTTGAAGAAATGGCAGTTATTACAGGTAAGTTTACAATACTGAGTTGTTAAAATAATATTGATGTGATATACCTATCAGAAACCAACTGCAAGTAGAATAAAACATTCGCATAAATGTGTATTTTAAACCCATACTGTGAACAGAACTAGATGATAAAGTTTAATATTTTCACGACTTAAACCCCTGTGCAGTGCATCCATCTCCCAGGGCTCAGACAAGAGAGGTAGCTAACCAGTGTTCACAAAACTAAAAAGGGCCCTGAAGCACTGTTCAAGTTTGTGCAACATGTTACAAGGTGAAGTTTCCAACAACTGCCAAATTAACTGTCCCTTGCACATCAGAGATCTCAACTTCAAGAACTGCACAGGGAGGATGTCACCATGCAGGTGTTGGCCTGAAGGAAGCACCCACTGCCCCTCCCTGGTGCTGTGGATCACAGTGTCCTCCCTCATAGGATGGTGGTGTGCTGTCTTTGAGGTGCTGAGTGGCCTGGTGGAAGACCTGCAGGAGGGGATGAACACACTGCACAACAGGAAACATAAGCAGGAGGTCCTGGGAAGTCTGATGCTTTTTGAACACTGTTTTGTGAGGACCAAGGCTCATCCAATCCTCAAACTACTGCACTTTCCCGCTTATCCATATGGACACCACTGACATTTCCAAAATGCAACTACTGAGAAAATCAAGAGTGACTACTGAGCACTGCGGGCAAGGTGGCTGAGGTGGTGTTTCTCAGTCTCTCCAGTGAGAAGCAAAAGGCTCAGGGTAGAGTAAATACATTCAGAGGGTCAGTTATTAGCAGAACTTTTACAGCTATGACCACAGGAACTTCTTTCGGGAATAAGGATTCATCTGACAAAGTGTGGCAAGAGTACTCTTGTACTCTTGTCACCAGGCACAATAAGCTTGTGAATAAGACTTGTCACATTGAGAGAAGTGAAGACAAGGGCAACACAAGACAGAAGGTTCTCATACTTCCCTTGTAAAGCAGCCTGTCTGTAGGCCCGTCTCAAGTACATGTACACAGCATGGGAAGTAACAGGAGAACTTAGTCCATGCACCATTGCAGAGCTATAACCTCACAGGAATTAGTGTGATGGTGGGACAGCTCACATGGCTGGAGTGCTGCAATGGAAGGACAGAGACTCTTTAGAAAAGCCAGCCTGCGAAGGTAAAGAACAAGGGTTTCAATCCATGCAAAGGGCTGTTTGCAACACACGCTGCTTTACTTGGAATGAGTGACAAGGCATTTGAGAGCTTATAGGAAAGGATCAGAGAATAGTGCAACATGGCTGACTTTGTACTAGATGCCTCCTACAGACCTCCTGATCAAGGAGGGGCAGTAGAAAAAGCCTTCATTTGAAAGCTGAAGGAAGCTTCATGATTGCAGACCCTGGCACATACTAGGGCCTACAACCATTAGTATCTGCCAGTAGGGTACAGCCAAATACAAGCACTCCAGGAATTTTCTTGAGTTTGTTGAAAATGATTTCTTGATGCAAGTCATCAACGAGCCAACTAGTAAACATGCTCTGCTGGACCTGTTGCTCACAAACAGAGAAGAAACAGATAGAAACGTGGAAGCCAAGAGCAGCCTTGGCCACAGCAGCCATGAAAATTGTGAAGTTTAAAGTCTTAAGAGAAGTGAGAAAGACAAACAGTACAGCATACAGTGCAAGACCCAGTAGATACAGTTGCAACATGACACTCAGGAGAACAGGTTTCAGCTTGTTCAGGGATCTGCTCAGTAGAATGTCCTGGAAGACTATCATGGAGGGTGAAGGGAAAGCCCGTGAGTGCTGGCTGATCTTCAAGACCAACCTCCTCAAAGCACAAGAGGAACCATTCCTGCATGTAGGAATTCAAGCAGGCCTGACAATGAACCAACGTGAAAGAAAAGGGAACCTGTGGCTGAGCTCAAATGCAAAACAGAGAACATGAAAAGTGGAAGCAGGTGTGGGAGGAATACACAGACATTGTCTAATCGCGCAGGGGTGGAGTTAGATAATCCAGAGCTCTGCTGTGGTTGAAACTAACAATGGATGTGATGGGCAGTATAAAGAGGAGAACACATATTTTGATTTTTTCCTCTGAAAGTGAAGTTATACAGAAAAAAGAGAAAAAAGACCTTTGTACAACAAGGTGTTATACACATCAGCATCTGCCAGACATCCTTTACTTAAAAATATAAGAGAAAATCTGAAGAATCAGGGCTTCTAAATGCAAACTTGAAGTCTGATCAGTTAGCAATAAACATGATTTAGTAGCTGTACTAGCTTACTCATAACCCTGTCTAAAAGAAAGAAATCGCACATGCTTCCACTTAGCATGATTTTTGAGATCCAGAACACAGCAGCCTGAATCTCTTGACATGGCAAAACAATTCTTGCACTGAGAAGCAATCACAGTCGAAAAATGGACACCAAATGACATTCTATTGCAACACCTCTATGAATACAGGTTTGCTTTAATGTCTTTCTGTTCTTTGGTAACAAAGATATACACACAAGGCAGTCTGATTATTGATTTTCTAGTCTGATGATAATATGCTAATGAAACAGTCATGGTGTTTAGAGGCAGCATTTTTTGTTGAAGCAAAGTCTTAACTATTTTCTAGCAAGGAATCACTGGTATCATTACCCTTGCCACAACCTAGGTACTCACAATAACTTAGCTGCCTTTTTCTTCATCTCAAAATAGATCCCAGTCAAGACACAGCCCGCATATATTTAGCAGACATTAGTCATGGAAAATGCAGAGGAATCAGTCTAGTGCAACAATGAGCAAGGGAAAAAATAAATCTTCACTTTACACTCTAGGGAAGCATAGTTTTTCAAGACATTCTTTCCACATACACACTCTTATTACACACATGCCCCCATAGTAAAAAAGATAATAACTGAAAAAAACAGTGAAGTTTTCATATGATTCCTCAGTTCACTCCACCTGAAAGCAGACATCAGCTAACAGATCATCGTAGTACAGCTGCACTGTAGAAAGAACAGTAGCAAAGGGCAGAGTAGGTCAAACAGCAGAATTCCAACATAGAGGGGATGCTCCTCTGTAACTCCCACTTCCTCTCAACAGCTTCCACCCACATGCCTCATTCACAGGAAGCTCCAGTTTGCTTGGAGGCAGACTCCAGACATTCTGTTAAACTGGAGCAACAGTGTGACAACAGGTGCCTAATCTGGAAACATCTACTTAAGTTTAAAAAAAACCTTCAAGTGTGTTTTTAAGTTTAAAAATATTCTGATATTTCAGAATACTATCTTAACCATACTCCAAGAAGGTAAGTCTAGATGCCTTCCAGCACAACTATGAAAAATATCAGTATTCATTCCAAATCAGCTGTAGAAAATTTAAACTTCCAATTAGTTTAAGTTAAAAAAAAAAAAAATACACCCACACCTTACCAGAAAAACAAACAAAATAATCAAAAAAACCCAAAACGCTGAGTCACAAGAAACCTCAAAATCTCTCACAGTAGGATTCTGGGAAAGAAGGTGACATACCTATACCTCACAAAATACCATATATTGAGAGAGTTCAAATAAAGATTTGAATAAGGTCCCATTCTTCAAGCTGACATTGTGTTAATCAAACATAACCTTCAGAGCAGAAGACAAAAGAGTAGGAGAAAGGGAAGGTCTAATACACTACTAAGGGCAAATAGTCAAACTCCAAGAAAAACATAAATATACCTTTTATAAAAGTGGATGCTAAAGGAGAATACAGGATGATACAATGAGTTCAGCACTGTGAATACTTCTGCTAAAACAGGACTTGCTAGAATTAATAAGCAAGGAGTATTTCAAGGTTATGAAGCACTCCAGCATTGCTGAAATAAAACAACTGGTGCCAGTATACCCAAATAGGACAACCATTTCATTACACAGCTCTGAGTCAATTTAGTTTAAGGCACTGGAGTAGGGAAAACAAAACCTCAGCTTGAGCTAACAGCCTTTCCTGGGCAGAAGTCGCAAGAGCCTCCAGACTGTCAGATATACAGATATACACCACTACGGATCAATATTCCAAAACGTTACTTCAGGCAACACAAGATGTACAAAGGCTGTAGAGCTCTACTCATGTGACACTGGACAATTTACAGAGATAACTGTAATTCCCATTAAGAGCAAGCATTCACTTTTTTTTCCTCCACATTTATAAAAATGGAATAGCCTTCCTGCTATACAATCCTGGCCCTGTTATTTTAAGAATAAAACACTTAGTCTTATCTGTAGGTAAAGAAATTATTAAAACCACCGTAAACCATACGCTAAAGATAAAATGACTGAAAAGACTTGAAGAAACTAAGTTTTCTAAACTTAGACAAATAGGCACATTGATATGTAACTAAAGTGGCTCCATCTACTGGTTAAAATACGCATTTTCTTTGTTATGACACTACTGCAGCAAATTTAATTCCCAGTGAAACAAGGAACTCCGAGGGTAACAAACACAAACTAACATAAGACTCTTAGACAGATAATCCCTTCTAATAACTGTTGAGATATGCTGGCAAGGTAGATTCGGGATGCTTGCATAATTAATGTTTAGTCTCAATAATACGAAAAGGAGCTCCTAAAATGTAAAGATCGACATTTTAAACACAACTGTTGCACTATATCAAAAATAATGCTGTAGTATTTTCACTTACTGGTAATTGTGCAAATGTAAATTTAGAAATACATATTTAAGAACATTGTAAGATCATCTGTAAAATAATCTAAAGTCTCATTTTTGCATTCAGACACTGGTCTACTCCATTAAGTAGTACATGGTGCTCAAATTCATCCACTTATATAAAAAAACCTCATTTGAGCCTCACTATTCATATTACTATTTCAAAATATTAGCTGGACAGCTACCCTCATTTTAGCAAAACATTTGATTTGCCCTTAAACTTTATCATTCCAGAATGTGCTATATCAAAAGCCTGCAGTATTCTTTGGAGACCCTCTCTAGCTAAATTCAAGTATATTCAAAGTTATACTCTTTTTATCAATCACTGGTTATAGGGCAGTTCTATTTACTAAGTATGACTACTACTTCAGGGCCACTAAAGGTCCTGTGGAACAGATATCCTTGTGTAAGGACATCAATATTCAAAGGCCAACAACAATTATGGTGACATGTCAAGTCACCTGCAGAAGCAGATCAATCACATGGATATAAAGGAACAAATACTCAACTTGGTACACCTTATAGCTTATTTTGGAGAGTAAATAGAACTACTACAATGAAGCTTAATGAAAGTTCTCAAGTAAGACATCAAGTTTCTGACAGCCATGGTAACTTTTCAAGAACTCAAAAAGACTGCCGGATATGCACTTAACAGCAGCTTACAATACTCTAATCCAGAGGCCCACTACATGGTGCAAGCTGTACAAGGCATGTACCATACCCAAACAGCACAACACAGAAAAGCAGCTTGTGTCTCCAGTCATAGATTCAAGACTGCAAGGCTGCAAAGCTAGTACAATTCTCTCTGATCAGGGCTATTTAGCTAGGACACTGTCACACAACTCTTAACTGTATTGCTTTAACTTGTGCAGAGCATGTGTTCAGCCAGATGCCACAAACTTGTGGGGGAGGAGAGTTTCCTGCACAGTCCTCAATTATGCAGTACAAACATACCCTCAGTTGCCCTTGTCCAACCATAAAGGGAAAACACCAGTTCAAGCTTACTATGTTAATGTGAAAAAAAATCTATATTCACCAGCATAATACTCTTCAGACCTGTCATTTGACTTAACATAACAAAAGCCCCATGTCAAATAAGAAGGCAGCAGATGAAAGTACCTGTAACCCAGCTGACAATGTGCATGCACAGCTGTTAAAAAATAAAAAGCAGCAGACAACCACATACCCACTTCAGAAAAAGTACAAGGACATTAATGCCCTCTTCAGTGAGATATGGCAGACCACAGTACTTTACTGCTTTGATTAGGAAAGCCAGAAGGAGAAGCTGGAAATACACCCTTCTCCAACAGAGCCACTTTCAGTTCTATCATTATCTACAGTAGAATTAGTGATAAAAACAGATGTGCTTCATCGAAAGAAAGAGAAAACACAAGCCCATTACTTAGCTATACTGTATGGTCTACCTTGTCAACATTTTGAGATACATGAAATAGTATCAAATACCAAAGGAAAAAAGTTTCCATCTATTTTTTTTTAAGGTAACAAAGTATTTTGAAAATACTACCTGCAAATACCTAGAAACAGAACGGCAATATATTTTCCTTTAGATGCTACTTACAGTTGCAAAGAAGCCCACCAAACTACACAGTAATGAACAGCATAATGACAAAACCTAGAAGCTAGATCTAAGATTGCTGGTATCAAGCTGGTATCAAGCATTTTAATACCATTATTGTAATTGTCAAACTCACCACTGTACAGAAAACAAACTGCCATGTTCCACTCCTATTTAAACAAACCCAACAAGAATTACCATAAGTAGCTGCTGAGGGAAGAGGCAAAACAAGACAAGCGTATAACAGCTCCTCCTTACACTCTCACAACCTCCAGCTGTTTTCAAAGTCAGACTTCCCGAGGCTGTTGCTCATCTATTTAAAAACCTCAATGTATTTGTCTTCCAATGCTTGTCCAACCTCCCCTTAAGTCCACAAAAACTTTTTGTGTACACATTGTATAACAAGTATGCCTGTGAATCCCTACACTGAGTAAAGAATCATCTTGTTTGTTCTGAACTAAGCATCTAACTCTGATTTGACTGTGTGCCTCCTCTTCCATGTCCACCTACTCTCTCCAAAGCAGCTTTATAGAGCCTGACCATATCACTGTGCCATCATTTCTACCAGGGTGAGAACTCTTAGACTGTTGAATTCATTTTTGTCTTTGAACTAATTCATGTTTTGTTGCCCTTTAGTGAAGGTTTTCCAATAATAATGTATCTGTTCTAAGATGAGGGGCAAAACAGCTTACAGTATGAAAGGACCACAGATTTATGCAGTTCCATGTCTTTTTCCTATTGTATTACCAGATGTTCTGATTATCAGTTGCTCTCTGGTTGTAATAACTATCAGGTATTTACTTCACCTCCCCCTTCCAACTTCCATGTACACATCGCCACCCAGCAGGTTCCTCAAAATACCAAAGTCCTAAACACTTGATGATTCTCTTCTTTAAGACTGGACCTAAAATACAAAACAAGCAAGGTTACAGGATATTTTATACTTTTGATTAAATAAACGGAGGGGGAGGGGAACATGTGACTGACAGAAGCACTCCTCCATATGAGAGGCACCAGAACTTAACACATAACATATCTAATACTATATGAACACAGAAACAACACTGGACGAAGGAAGAAAATTTTAGGGAGCTCTTTGTTTGATTATGCTCCTGTACTTTTAAGCCACTGCACTGAAGTTCTTAAATTTGATTCACACTTTTCTACAAAGTCCTTTCATCCTACTGAGATGTTTATCTCTGAAAAAGCTATGCATATGTAAGCAGTTTCAGCAAGCTTTGCTATCAGGAAGGTGGCCTGTATTGTCAAGAAACACAGGATTAGAAAAATTAAGTCAAGCTGTATTGTCAAAAATACTCGTATTTTGGATTAAGTAGCTTCTGTGTATCTAAAATTACACCTCTCCCATACAAAACCCACAACAAATCCAATATTGTGCTATACTATGTAACTGCCCAAGATCAGCATGTTCTGTCTTTTCTGTAAGCCATTTACCTGTTGTGTTTTCCACAGAAATTCCTTTTTTCTAGTTCTGGCACTGAGGTCAGGCATTGTTGTTGCAAGGAAACCAACATGGACCACTTCTCTGAGCACCTCTGTTTAAAACACCTACATCAAAAATGACCATGCAACAGCACAGCAGCTTTTGCATCTGTCCCAAAAACCCAATTAATTTCTGTTACAACAGAACCTAATGACTCCTGCCAGGCCTGACAAATGTGCTCAAGACACACTGACTTTCACATCATCTGCAATCCTCTTTTTGTTTGGATTCACCTGAGCGTAACCATTACTATCTTCAACTTTAACCCCACACTTGAAGCCCAGAGTTTTTGCATCTTGCTCCACAAAGCCTAGCATCTCTTTACTACAGGGGAGTATTGTCCTGCCAGCTCAGAAGAGACACCTGATACAGAGGAGTAATGTAGTTTTAACATGAATTAAGCCTATCAAGCAGTCTGCTCTTACCCAGAATTTATCTTGAACAATCTAACATAAATTGGGAATATGCCTTTTGGGGGCAGTGACACAGTGGAGAAGTGGTCTGGAATAGATCTGCAAAACACTGACTTCTGAAGTCAACCTACAAAGACTGTAACATTTGCAAAATCCATGGACCTTTGAACCACTAAATTATCAACACTCTTGTTATAACAAAGGAAAAACACACTGAACATACTGATGTCACAGGAAGCGAATACTTCATTAGACTGCCAATTTTATCAAATGTGACTCAAGTCTCTCCTTGAAGAGTAACAGAAAAACGATGAAAACGCATGTGTTTTCAGTATTATTTCTCTGTCACAGTACGCTGTATGTTACAAACTACACAAGCCTCCTCTTCAGGCACTGTAGACAAGGTGCTGTGCGACACCTTTTCGGAAAAGGCCCTGAAGGAGAACATCAGAATAAGAGCTCAAAGGCTCATTAACAAAATCCAGACCTTGAGTCATTCGAAGGGAGGGGAAATTACAACCGTGGAACCACATGTATTTTTCAGTAGCACAGGAAGTAAGGCAACACATGCCTGCTTTACTGAGCCACCGGTCCGGGAAGGAAACGAACCCTCAGCTCCGTGCTTTTACCCATCTGCCCTCCAACAACACTCCCACCCGTAGGATTAGACACCCGTCCCCACCACGCCGCCGTGCACCTCGAGGGCGAGGGGAAGCTCGCCGCTTGCCATGTGTGCGCACTTCTCCCTCGCCCAGGAACTCGTCAGCGAGCGGGGCAGGCAGAAAGGCGAGGCCAGGGGCGGCCGCGCCGCCCACCGCCGCCGCCGCCGGCACAAGCCCCGTGGGGCTCTCACAAAGGAAGGCGAGGGGGGCGGAGGGGGGGATCCGTGCAGACGCGGCCGCCGAGCGCACGGAGCCCGCGGCCGAACAAAGGGCTCCGGCCCCGCGCTGGGGGGGCCGGGGGGAGGTGAGACACGGCCACGCGGCCGGCATGCGGGCACGCCGGGCGACAGCGGCCGAGACCCCCCGCCCGCTCGGGCACCGGCGGCGCCGGGGGTCGGGGGAGCCACAGCGGGGTCCCCGCCGTGTCCCCCGACAGAAGGGGGGCGGGACGGCCCCTGCGCGGCTCTGCCCCGCGGCAGCCCCTTTGTGCGCCCCCCACCGCACCGCACCCCCGCGTTACCGTGGTGAGCAACGGTCTCATCTGCTCGCCCGCCCGCTCCTCTTCCATCGCGGCCCCGCCGAGATCGCCCGGGAGCGAGAGAGAGCGAGAGCAGGGGGCGCGGAGGGACAGGCGAACGGCGAGCCGGAGCCGGACGCGGGGGCTGCGCTGCCTGGCGGAGGGAGGGAGGGAGGGAGGGCGGGCGGCGCCGGTGCCCTCGGGACGGGGCGGCCGCGACTGCTCCGCCGCGCCGGGGGCTGAGCCCGGACCGCCTCGGCGGCGCGCCCGCTGCCCCCGCCCCGCGCCGCCGCCCGAGCCAATGGGAGG
>NW_020884880.1:18496212-18726692 GCF_003945725.1 Corapipo altera
CCCCCCGGGGCTCCCGGGGACGGGGCTGCGCGGGGCGGGAGGGGGGGCGCGCGGTCCCACGCGGAGCCGCGTGGCGGGACCGGCTCTGCGCGTTTCGGCCGCTCCCCGGCCGGCATCCCCGAAGGATGCGAGGGCTCAGCTCCCAGGATGGCGCGGCGGGAGGGCAGCGAGCTCCTAGCGCTGCCACTGACTACGGCTGTTCGACGCTTCCCTTTCTTCTCTTTTTTTTTTCTGTTTTATTTTTTTGACACCCTTCGCACTTGCTGGTAACTTCTGCCAAGCTTTTACACGCAAGCTGAAATTTTCCATGCCAGGTGCCTGCCTCAGGCTGATTTTTTTTTTTTTTAAAGTTATCAAAATAATTCAGTCATTTCCAAAAATAATGTTATTTGACCTTGCATAAATATTCCAACAATCCTTTATTCAAAAGGCCCGGAGGGGTGGCAGGGGAGAGTAGTGTCAAGGTTGTGCTTTTGGCTGCCCCTGTAAAGCTTCGGTCTGGTGAAAGTTTTTAGAAAGAAACATCTGTTTGCACTTGTCTACTAGAGATAACTTCTCCTTGTCTGCCTCTGTGAAGATGACACCTCCTTGGGCATATTCAGTTGTGAAACACCTTGTGCTGACGGGACTGAACATCCACACACAGCAGGTGAACCATCTCTTCATGCTTCCTCTCCTTGAGGACATGCTCATATCACCCTGGGGCTTCTCCTTCTAACAACATCCACTACAGTTTGGGGGGAATTGCATGCTGTGGCTCCTTTTTCCACTCTGACACCCCACCTGGCCTGAGGAGAAGGCAGCCTTTATTTGCCCAGGACTTCTGGACTGAGCTGTCAGCGAGGCTCTAATACCATAAACACAAGGAGTTGACGGGCACCAGGGGGGCAGAGAGGCCACACTGCTCCACACCACGTGCAGTACAGCTAATTCCTTAGACCACTTTCAGGATGCTTTGGGCTTAGTTCTTATTTGTTACATACAGTGTCTGAACTCTGAATGGCTAGAAAACGTCAGGAAAAAATAGCAGTGACTTCGCTGTAGGACCAGTCCCAGCCTGATGTATGAAAAGCAGCAAAATCTGGAGTCAGCTGATGAGAGGCATAGAGTTTTTAGGATCAGACTAGGATCATAGGAGATGCAGTGTAAAAGAGAAGGCAGGCAGACTTATACAGATACAATATATCCATGACGCATCAGGGCAAGGGGATCAGAATTGGATCTGGGTCTCAAACAAGCCCTCTCAAATGGATATAGGAGAGCTATTGGTCTTATCAGCAGCTTTGGAAGCAGCAAATGATAGGAATGTGTGCACCAACAAACACCCTGCTAGACTAAGGGCACTATAAAAGGAGGCTCCACAGAGCCCACAGACAAAAATGTAAACCTGGCTGTAGAGGCAAAGCAGGCCTCTCACTCTGCCTGCCGGCAGGAGGCTCAGCACAACCTCAGAGACCTGCTTGCTTTGGAGGCTGGCCACAGGAGAGTGAAAGGCTCAGAACCTTTGCCTGAGCAAGGGCAGGAAGAGTGGGTTGGTGACCAGTAGCCCCCTCTGTGCTTTTCAGGAAAGGCACTGGCAGAGACAGATCAGTCTGCAAAAGAAATCAGTTCAGTGTTTCTCTGAACAGAAGCAAATGTTCTGGAAGGAACAGCAGGTGCATACACTGTTGGATGGCACTGGGCACAAATGCAATCCTGGCCATAAGGCCAGAGCTCCTGACCCACACAACTTGGAAGAAACTTGCAAATGAAATACCTGGCATGGGCCTACACCAGGTCTCTATAACCTGTACTTTGAGGAACTTATCATTAGTGTAAGCTACACCTGCTAGTTGTACTGAGGAGATGACGTAAGGCAAGCTGTGTGGAATTGATTGAACAGGGAGCAATCTTAACACACTCTTCAATCAAAGATTATGACCTGGATCAGGTCTCAGCTGAATTTGAATAGATAATAGACAGAAATAAAGTGCTGTGCACAGGCACCACAAAAATAATAACCTTGATATAAAGGGCCTTGATACACCTGCAGTATAACTGTGACCTATTCCATCCTTTCCTCTTCCAGGAACAGTACTGGTAGGTTTCAACCCAGATAAACCATCAAAAATGGTCTTGTACCAGACAGCATGGGTATAGTAGAGTTGTACTGTAACTTCAGGTCCCACATAATTGGTGCTAAATATGTGTCTTCGGAGGCAGATTGCAGAGGTCCTTCATTGATATTGGGATAAACACAACCCATCTTCACAAGCACAGAACTTTTCCATTCTCTGGGGACTCAGTCCAGAGAACAGTAATATCTAAAGCAGAACTTCCCTTAATGTGCAGTGAACTACAGTATTTAGTGAGATTTCTTGTGGGACAGCAGATGGAGAGTTTCTAAAAATTCAGTCAGAGTGAGAAGAATGTTTAGTCCATCAAAATGGAGCCTACTGACATGAATGCCGGTTAGGTTTCGGCATAAAAGAATGTTCCTTTTCCATTATCTTCTTGATCTCTGTAGAGGGATCTCTGACAAGATGCTCTAGCACTTTTTTCACTGGCATCAGAGAATACCCAATGGACAAATCAGGGTTCAGCAGGGCTGTAGGGACCAGCATTCATTCACTGTACTTCCTTTGCACACTATACTGAGAACAATATCTCCAGGTGAGCATGCAGTCATTTGCTGAGCTGAAAAACTTGTTTGCTCACTGCATTCCATCTGGTCACCATATGTATAACTATAGCAGAAAAGGCCAGCCTAGCTTTCCCATGCCATGCTGCCTGAGTGAAGAGAAAGTGATGCCACTGCTCACAACAAGTTGAGCAGAACTTCCAAGCATTCAGAAACCTACCAAACCTTCTAGAATTCATTATGGAAATAGAAGCAGGCCAGCATTGTGCATATGAGCATAAGTGCGACTGTCACTGACACACCAGGTGACATATGAAAGGAGGTGGATAGGGCTCATGTGGCACTGAAGAAGTGGATCATCAGTATCTTTAATAAGATAATGTACCTGGTCCACCAAGAGTGGCCTGATGGTGCTTTTCCTCCACTCCTCTTCCTCCCTTTCCTCCCCTCCCTAAACACATTCTTGGACACAGATAGAAGAGGCAGAAATGGTTGGATAAGCCACATCTCCGATTAGGAAATTGCCTGTCTCCTTAGGGCAGCACCATCAGTGTCAGCTTTACACTTTATTCTCCTCCTGTTTAATTTCTTGCCAACTATCAGGCACTCACAGGGCTCAAAGGAAGGAAGTTAGAGGCTGATAAAGGCACCTTCCATCCAGCCTGACACCAGCATCCGATCCACTCCAGTCATCAGCTGCTCTGGCAAGTACGACCTCTGACAGGAAGCTACCATAGACCTCACGAACAGGAAGAAAAGATGACGTTTGATGGGATAACTGCAACAGCCATTACCTCTCTTCTTTCTCAAGGCTTTTATCTATTAATACAGACTGTTCCTACGGGATGACCAATATTATTAATGAAAACATAAACAACTTTAACAGTGCAGAGTACCTGGTGCAGGTAATCACAAGAGCAGATTATTTTAGGTGCAGCAGTGCCCCTAAGAATGGTGAAGGAAGAAAATGCTAGGAGTCAGTATTCCATAGTTCTTGTTAACCTTTTCTTCCCAGACAAAGCAGAAATTGTTTCCATGGCTAGAACAGAGTCTCGGACTGAGAAGCCACCAATGCAAAAAGAAAAGGAGGAACTGAGGGGAAAAGAAGATAAAGGGCCTGGCCCTTCTTTCTCATTAGAGCATTTGATGCTGGCAGAAGCAAATAAAAAGTCGAGAAATTAAATCTTTGTAAGAGGAAGAGAGGAAAGCCAGTTTCTATAGCTGCACTAGGACAAAGAACATTTAAAAAGGAGGAACAAAAGTCATACAAAAGGAGTAAGGGCAAAAAGACACAAATACTAGTGCAAACAATCGCGGGTACAGAAGGAAACAGGCAAGAGAAACACCTGGGTAGGCTGAGAAGACTGGCTCCATCAAAGATGTGGAGTAAGCCTGAGGACAAAGATGCTGATTTCTTGGGGATCAGAAAGGTAAGTATTAGAGGTTAAAACTGTGGTGAGGGGAAGAAGGGGTGAGGAAAGAAACACACAAACTACAGCGCTGCAAAAGGAGAAACAGGCATTCTGGCCTAATGCTCTTAAAGACAAACCAAAGGGCATAGGGAAGTAAGACTTCACTGGCAGGAGGCAGATTATAGCAGAAAAACTGAAGAGTCTGAGGACTCCTGCCAATGCACCTTCTATATCACAAATTAAAAAATGAAGCTTTCTCATATGTAGTCAACTAAATGGTGTATTCTTTACCTTCTGGGTACCGATTTGCCAGGTTCAGACTGAAAAAAAGCCTAAGACATTTGCAAATAAAGGGTGAGTGTCATGCAATACTTAACATGTAAAAAAATTACCAGTTGAGGTGTCTAAAATTGGATACTGAAGATCAGTTGAAACTCTTAACATTGCTTGGCTAGCCACCTGCAAGAGAGTAAATTCCCCTTCCCATATTTGTGAAAGCTGTCATGAAAGTCAGTGCTTATAAAACAAACAGACATATAAAGCTGAATACTTTAAAAAGCATAAAACAATAATATCACCCTAGAGCAGTAAATAATCAATATATCCTAAGTCTGCACAACTAAAATAAAACACTAAAACACTGGGAAGTTGTTCATTAAGTAAATGCTGTCATATTTTCTATGCTGAATACAGCATGAATGGTCTTGTAAAAGAAACAAAACAAAAAAACCTAAAGCAAACTAACAAAAAAACCCCAAATCTGAAGCAACTGTGTAAATGAAGACCATCTCATCAGGCACATGAACAACAGGGTCAAATCTAAACTAACAGCAACCTGCATTCTGGCAGATCCTTAACTAAGATACACAAGTGTTGAGTGCTCATCTCTGCACAGTTTGTGGGTGTAATATTAAATACAAAATTGTGACTAAATATTTATTGTACATTAATATGGTCAAGGATCAAAGTTATTCTTGTTTCTTCCCAGAAGATTTATTGAACTATGTGGTTTTTAAATGCTTATGAAGAAAGAATCACAGGCATGATGAGTTCATAATATAAAGCTAAGAAAAAAGCAGACTAGAGAACAAGTGCAGCATGTTTGAGGTATACCAAAATTATCAAATTCCAAAGTTGAGGAGTAATCAATCTCCTATAATTATCTCTTTTGTGATTGCCCTCGAAAGAAATTTCAGCATAAACAAAACAGTGATGTCACCATCATTACAGTCACTAGCTTAAATGAATACAGGTTCAGATGAGTAAAGTAGATTTGAAAGGTATATAGCAAGTCAAGACAGGTTATTCCACTTCATTTTCTCTCCTCAATTCTCATGTCTTTTAAAAGATCAGTTGTCGTTTTTTTCTTTTTTTCTTCCACATAAAGAGAAAGAATACACATTTTAGAACAGATATGTGTTTCAACTGTTACACAGATCAATACCGGGTTTTAGTCTAGGGAAATTTGTTTAACCTTGTCTTTAAAAAAAAAAAAGAAAAGAAAAATCTGCTGCTTAATAACTTTCTGGTATGTCACAATAGTAAAATCAGTACATACCTCTGACAGAAGGAAAATACTTACTAATGTCAGTGTACAGAACCTGGCCATTTTAGAAGGCAGGTCAGATAGTATGAAAGGTCTCTAACAAACTACCAAATGTCTTGACAGTGCGTCCATCTATTGTTATTTATCCCTCCTTAGCACTATCTTTAATTGTACGTGGTACCTACCTTGTCCAACTACAGTAACACAAATAACAACTTTGGCCATCAACAGTAGCACTACCAGACTTCAAAGAAATTTCAGTTACATTTCTACATGTCATAATATATGCAGCTGATGTTTAACACCAGTTTATATTTCTTCCCCCATCCAGCTTGTGTGCAATATCTAAAATGTAAGAAATTTCAACCCCTTGTATAGAAAAGCAGTGAAATCCATCCTCAGACTTAACCATATGTTTAATGCTCACTGGATCACAGTGCCAATTTAGCATGACCATGGCCAGCTTACTAGAAGAAGAGGCCTTCCACCTTCATGTGGTTTAGCTCTATGGTAGCCACGATATTTACTTTTATCTCCAGGACAAAGAACGGAACAGTTGTTTAACATAAAAGACAACATTGGGTCAATTTAGGCTGAAAAAACTTTCTAGACATCAGAAGAATGAAGGTCTAGGGAACCCTTTTCAGACTGATCTAGGGAACCTTGAGAAAGCAAGAAACACCTTAGACCTTGAAGTAGTAATTAAGCACTTCAGCATGTAAGTGCCTGCAGTAGGAGAAGACTCTTCCAAGAAAAGATTTCAAGAAGTTCTTTTCAATCCTGTAGTCTCACACATTTCACAGCTGCACTTGTTCATTGTTTTCTGTACAGGCTCTCAGTGTAATATTTTAACCTCACCCATGCAGGCCTTCACATCACCAAAACAATCAGTACCTTTTATTATAGCCCTACTTAGCCTAAAGTCACAAATTTAACCTTTAACCTGTTCCTCAGCCAAGGAAGAATATTAAAAGTTATTCAACTTCTGTAAAAGTTTTTCACATGCACAGCAAAAAAAGGAAGACAGCAAATAAACACCAAAGATATTAATATATCCTGGATTACAGGTAGCTGAGGTAAATTGTGCAATGTGGGACACCAAATCTCTTTTCCCATAAGGCTCTCCAGATGAGCATATTCTTCCCACACAATTTCTCTTCCATCACCCCAGGGAATTTAATCATACCTGTTGTGATGAAAAGCCAAGTTCTAAATGAGTTTGGACACCCTCTGGACTCAGTTCCAAAACGCCCAATTAACTACATGCCAATTATCTACATATAAAATGCCTTCAGAGTTGGCATTTCTGTTTCACAATGTCATACCACAAGGTCTTCACCCAGGATCTGGTGACTATATATTTATAGACAGTTTTAACATCATCTGCATTAACACAATTTTCCTTTCTTTCAGTAATCAGTTGAGATATTAAAGGAAAAAAAGACACTGCATTTATGAATCACTGCCTTTTAAATGAACTATCTTTATTACATACAAAGTTTTCAATTCACTGTTGTGATCTTTGTTTTCTGACCAAGAACAGAGTCAAAAAGCATGTCTAACTCCAGATAATTTTCTTTCATATTTAAGAAGTTTCAGCTCATGAGAAGTAAGGTACTTAGACACAGAAAACAGCAACATGATGAAGTTATAGCCCTTTAATATTTAAATAAAACATTATAATAAATCAAAATACAGTAAAATATAATCTAGTTACAGATTGCAACTGTTTTGTTAAATATTATCAAATTTATTAAACATTGCCTTTTCCATCTCTTATGTTCAAATATAACCTATTTTCTCCATAAGAATTAGGAAACTTTTACTTTCAAAGGGGAATTAAGCAAGAAGATACCAATAAGACAGGAAGGCAACTCTCTCACTCCTGGTCTCCTAAGAGAGAACAGATTTGAATGCTGTTTCTAACAGAGCATGGAGCATATAGTGAAAAATGTGTTTGTTGATGAAGGACACAGCTGATGCAAATGAGGTTACATGTTCCTCTAAGCACAGCTTTGTGATATTTTGGGGGAGAAAATGGGTGGCCTATTTTGCTTCCCCACTCACTTAAAGAGAAACGCTGCACATCCTCACTACCTCTGGGTTTCTGGCACTGATAGAGGAGCATGGATATTAGGAACATTTATTTACAAGTCAAATACACGTCCAACATTTTGATATGCTGTAATTAACTTTAAGACAACAGTGCTGCTAATGAGCTGCATGTATTCCCTAATGCAAATCAGATTAGGAATTACTGAGATTAAAACCTCCTCGTGTGAGGACTGTTGTCAAAGTCCCTTGTGTAAATGCGACTTCTAGGAAGTTCAAATCTCCTATCTGAGACTTCTAAAGAGCAAATACCATACATTTAAGACTCCCAACTGAAAGGAGAAAAAATCAATGGCAAATAGATGCATTGTTGAGGAGAGAAAGTGAGTACACCATAAATCCAGAGATTACTGTCCCCCTAAATATTCTTCTTACCAAAAAAGATTCCTCATGAATCACCAATAGATAACATGAAACAAAGTAATACTTTCCAGGTCCGCAAAAGAGCCCAGAAAAAAACAGATCACAGCTGAAAATTTTCCTGAGCCAGTATCAAAGTGCACTCTTGTTCTTGTCATTCAGGACTCTTCCACCAATTTGCTTTCAATTCTAATGACTTACTCTATTTTCAGTCTGGAGATTGCCATGGCACAAATCCCCCCCATTCGGCAATTTTGGGCAAAGAAGCTCTGAGGGTTAGAGCAAGAATAAAGCAGCCAGAAATGAGAATGGCCAGTTAAGGAAAGCAAGGTACAGCATGGTCTGTCTCAATTCCTAAATTGCCTGTACTCCAGTCTAGAGGATTTACCGAGTGAGCTGGCAGTGCGCTGAGAAGTGATGGCCCAAGGCCATCACAGTGAAAATGGAAACTGCTACCTGCACTTTCTGTGCTATACAACTTAAGTTCTTAGAATATTTATGAAAATACCAAATTGTAAGTAAATGCTACCCAGGACCATTGTTCTGTCAACAAATGGAACACATGTTTCTGCAGCACGCTGGTAACTGAGTAGGAGTCAGATTACATCCCATCAGCCAGCTGAGCTAAGTTTTCCCTTGTGATTGCAAACCACCAAGTTGTTTTTGGCAAGATACAAATAGCTGTGTCCCTGACAGACATCTAAGCAAAGAATTTCCAATTATGGAGAAGTTGCATTTAAGAGTTTCAGATCTAAAATATGGACTTCACCTTAATTCCACAGCTGTTGCAAAACAATTTGTCTGTGAAGTTACAATCCAGTCTGGGGGAAAAAAATCATAGAAGTTCAGGAAAAGTTTGCTAATGCACTTGCATTTTTCTAGCAAAGGATTAAAAGGCCTATAAACAGGGCACATGGATTTACAGTTTTAGTAAAATGCAATTATTTTATCTTAAAATCGGCTTTTTTTAATCGATTGATTGATTAATTAGTGGGAGATGAGGTGGAATCTATTGATATCAACATTCAGATAGAAAGGATATAGAGCTTCTTGGATTTTCTTCCTTTGAAATTGCAACATTAAAATTTTATCCTGTCTCCCTGTCTTCAAAAATCGTCTGGGTACACTGACACGTTCAGCTTCCACTCAGGTGCCTTCAAAAATCCTTTGTCCTACGAGTTTAATTTCCTGTGTATTTCTTATTGCAAAAAGTTGTTCTGTACAGGTTTACTAGTGCATAGGATAGACACTACTCTCTTTGTACTGCTAAAGTGCACTTTATACTCTTCACAATACTAGTTCTTTATCTGTTCTGTTTCAAAAGTGCAGTATAGTTAGACAGTCTCAAATTTCTGTCTGATAATGGAAAAATCAGATTTCTTGAAAGACAAAACTTTTCTCTTTGTGATCATGCAGTTCACCTACCATAGCAGAAAATTTCATACGCAACATTGGCTAAGGAATTCATCCAAAGGATTTTAGTAAAATCAGATATTAGATAATTTATGAAATACATTAAAGAAGAAACAATATCTAGATAAATTAGGTTTAAATAAATAATAAGGAAAGAGAAAATATGTGGAAACCGAATATGAAAGTGGATTATTTTGTAAAGATATTTACAAGACACACCAAAAAAAAACTTCTATCTTTCAAACTGGGCTACCTAGCCTGAAATATTTCACATTTGTAACCAGATGTCTGTACTAGTCAGTAGACTGTTACATGTGCCAAATGGGTTACAGTAGTTACTCCAAAATTTAAGAAACACTAGGTTCTTAGTGAACATGTAACAATTTAAATTTCAAATAGTCAAACCTGGAAAAAAATTTAAAAATAAGCAAAAATCTTGAACCTAACTCATGACTCTCATTTCAAGTCAGTTCCTAGTTACGAAACTTGCTTACTTTGGTGATTGTTGCATCTGCTAAAGTATTTCCAGACTAAAATATAAAACAAAGCAAGGAGCCCTGTGCTACTCCCTCAGGCGTGGTATCATAGAATCATGGAATAGTTTGGTTTGGAAGGGACATTTAAAGGTCATTTAGTCCAACCCGTCACAATGGGCAGGGAGATCTACTAGATCAGGTAGCTCAGAACCCTATCCAATTTTATGATTATGTGATTCTCCAAAGTGATATGAGTATTATTGCCATGGTAATAATATTAACTAAAAGTAGCGGCTCTGAGTGACATCAACAGATTCATTACTACTTTGTGAAGAGTTGCACAGAATTTCTGTTCACCTCTAATTTTGATACAGATTTTCAGATTATTTCTTCTTTAAAAAAATGCCATAATGTTCACTATCCTGGTTTAAGCATTTTATCAATGGATATAAGAGGATTTTTTGAAACAAATGTTATCACCATTTCCAGGACAACAGAAGTTCCTACAGCACCAAAGGAAAAATGCTGCCAGAAGTACAAAATATTATAGGACAATAGCAGTATTGCCTAAAACATCCTAGAGTAGCCTAATTTTTAGGATATCAACTTTGATGATTTGTACCAGTGACCTAAATGCATGTTTTCACTTAGAACTAGCTTATACCTACTTTAAAGATTCTATTTACAGTGCTTAACTCTCCTGCAGCCTGTTTATCTGTTTTATTTGAGCTTAGAAATTATTTTTTTTCTTCCATATTTGTAGTTCCAATACTCCAACACTATTTGATTATAAAGACTCATACTAACTATGTCTAACAGAAATACATCTTGGCCTGGATGTAGAAGGAGTAGAAAAAGCCAAATAAGGTCTCTGCTGTTTCATTCTTCCCTGAACAAGATACAGTCAGAGCAAAAGTCTTCCTTTACTAAAGATTTACAACTTGTGTAAATAATCTTGGCTACCCTGGTTTGACTGCATCTGTGTCAAGCAGTTCATGTACAACCTAAGAAATAATAGTATATCATCTCAAAAGTGTGCAGGGAGAGACAGAGTAAGAAAAGCTGACCAGACATGAGGCCATTCTGAACTGAGAACCAAGTTGGCAGGTTAGCATGGAACTCTGCTGGGGCTAATCACTCTGGTGAGAAATAGTCCACATAGATGTACCCTCAGATAGTTCCTGACATTTTATGACTCTCCTTTGCCTTTTATGGGAGCTGCCATTTATAGCCAAGAAATTGTTCTTATTTTATTCCTTCACAATTTCTGGATCTAAACCAGTACTAGAAGTCTGTTCAAGAAACCCACATGAGACTTTCCAGTTTAAAACTGCCACCATCCTGCTGAACTTTGACAGGCATTGTCAATGGTCTGGCTTCCCACCTTGTCTCCCTGTTAGTATTTGTCTTAAGCTTTCATTTATATCATTCTGTCAAAGTGAAAACATACAGAGACAACACTTTTTATCTTCAGCTGTGTAGTGTGGTTTGGAGTGATTTTGACAATTTCATTTATAATCAGACTTGCTTAAACTGTGAGTAAAACATTAATTTCCACCAGGAGATACAGAAATCATGTTTACACATTCAGTTCTGACTTAGTATAATTGTAACATACTTTTTGATCCCTAATTGCAAGGTACAATAAGAACATACAGTCTTGCAATCATTACACACACTTTTTTCTCTATTTAATATAAACTTTAATTTAATATAAAATTTATTTAATATAAACTGATAGCTGCAGAGAAACACATTCCAGAAATTTAGCACACCAGAACTGTCTATAAAAACAAAGTTTCTAGGATTTGATTTCTCAGAGAAAATATACATAATAATGACAATGTTAGGGCTCCAAGTTTGGCCTCTATTCTCAGATCATCCAAGATATTTAAGTATTGTATTGCATTTCAGTTAGAAATTTGCTCTCCACCTTCTTCTCCATTACAATTTCATTTGAAAGCAAAACAAAACACTGCTGAAAATAGTTGTTTATTTAACATTAACATCAGTCCAGCAAAGCTCTGCACAAATCCTCCAGTACAGAATATGGCTTTCTTTGTTTAAGCTTCTAAATTACATTATAGAGAAATCTATTAGAATTTATATCACCCACCCAAAATCCTGTATAAACCCTAGGCTCTGCAAAGTGTAATACAAACCAAAGATAGAAGATTGTAGAGGGAAATAAAATGCCAAACATAAGCTTCAGAATTTGCCAAGAAAACTGTAGATAAAAATAAAGCTTGAAGGTTAACTCTAATACTTGGCTGCAGGAAAGCTTACTTTGCTGAGGACTAGAGTTTAGAATAATTCCCCAAAGAACTCCAGCACTAGTAGGAACAGACTGTAAGGACTTATATTATTTAGAAAACAATTCCTTCTACAGCCAGAATGATTAGCTTTCAAGGGCACATCTGGCTTTCTCTCTTCTTAGTTTTTACTTAAAATAAAATTCGTTTGCCACTAGTATTTTTTGGAGAAGACCCAGAGTGGATAAAAATGGTCCCATTAAAATAGGACAGCTTTGCAACAGAGATGATAAATTCTATTATGTCTCAGAGCAGGAGCAACAGTAATCAGACATTTCTGGCTGCTATATGTTCTCTCTGGCTACAGAGGGGAAGGATTTTCCTCTGTGAGAAGCTACACCCAAAATACCACCCCTGAAGATGTCTAGGCCAGAGACAAGTTAAAGTTCTAGTGTGTATTGCTACTACCAAGTTTCAAATTTTGCACAATGTTCCATACAAGGGAGTATATCCCACCATTTATTTCTATCACTGAAATGCTCTGTTCAAATCCAGTCCCTGAGAGATTATATTAGCTGTTCGCATGGAGGTAAGGAAAAATCAACTCCTAACTTATGAGACTCCTTCCCTTGCACCTATCATTTCTGACTCACTGTCAGAAGGCTGGTGTGTGATCCCATTGGTGTGTGGTTTAATCTGAACCTGGGCTGCTGCAGTCATGCTCTCCTCTGCATGCTACCATTTACCTCTCTTGTGCTAGCACTGCTGCTTCGGCAATTGTTCGGTGTGGTGAGACAGCTGAAAGACATTCCTAGAAAGAGGGATTCGTTTTTGTCTGGCTCTGCCCTCAAAGGAGAGAGGACCATGGCAGCCTCCAGTAGTTCAGCTACAGTTGCTGCCATACTGCACCTTTGCTCTCATCTCCAGTTTGCCCATCACATCAGGCTCTATTGTCTCCTCCATTAGATTTTCTAACCAGAGCCCTGTGCTTTTCTGTTGCACCTTCTCACAGTTAGCTGAAGCTCTTCCTAAGCAACCCCTGAACTATTTCATTCTTCCCCTTCCGGTCCCCCTGCACTTAACATGGGTGAAATTGCTGACATGCACTGACAACTTGCTATAAACACAGATCAAAAATATCCCTCTTGTTTACTTACCCTGCCTATTTGCAAGACTTGTTTATGTGATAATCTTTGAAGTACTCGCTATGTCTGTGCTATATACTATACAAATACAGAACAAAAATTTCAGCTAGAGAAACAAGGCAATAAAAGTTCCATATCCTAGATCCAGTAGAGTGTACACACTCTGTGTGTACCCATCATATTGACTAAACACCACAGACAGCAGCTCTTCCACTCTATTTTCAGATGCATGTTCTAATCATGAGCCCACTTTCAGCCCGGTTCTAGTAAACTCACGGACACCAAGCTTGCAGGATGAAAAGGAGGTGACTCAGCACTACCAGCATGTTATTTTCAGGCAATAAGGTAGGAACAAATCAGGCTGTTCCTTCTACCCTTCCTACAGTCCTCGAGCAATATGCATACTATAAATCTGTGGCACCTCAAATTACCTTTATTAACAGGCCCAAACATGATTCCTGGTAACAAAGTCTAGACTGCGTTACTAAAATAAGACAGTAGAAACTTAAGTACTCTTTGGACATACTTTGACAGTAGATTGCCAGCACAGGTGCTATGTGACTGGTCCTGATAAGAACAATCCTCCAGCAACTGTCCCACAGTATCTTTGTTCTTCAGGTACTATCAACTTCAGTTTCTTGCTAGAACTAGGAAGAACTAGGAACCCAGACACCATCACTCTTTTTACCTTGCCATGCAAAATCTCTGCCTGAGAAGTGATTCTTGGATCCCTTAGGCCTGTAGGTTTGTACTGCCTCTTGGATCTTGCTTCAGGACACATTTAATCATTGCTGAAGCATGGAAAGCAAAAGTGGGCTCTAATGAGAAACACCTGGCAAAAGTACAGCAGCAGGCTGACTGAGATATGAGGAAAACAGCCAACCCAGGCTGCTCTCCTCCAGAATGGAAAGGTTCTTGACAAATCCGGCAATAATGTCACTCCAGTGTTGTCACTTGTCACTAGTGCTCCATAAGACCCAGGAGGGGAACTGCTGGCAGTTCCCATTGAGAATGATTTGAGGGATTATTCTTGATGGCAAATATACATGGAGGAGGGCAATATGGACTTCATGTACAGCAGGAATAACTCTGCCCTAAGGCAGAGACTTTGAAAGACACACAGTAAGAGCAAGAGAAGACAGTTCAAATTACCCTGTGGCACATACTTTTCTCACTAAGGAAGTCTGTAATCTACATTCCCCTTCCTTTTCAAGGTATAAGTTGCATACAGGTAGCTAGAGAATAAATAATTTGACTTTTTAAGACCAACTTATTCCAGTTATATGTCCCAGTGAAACAGACTGAAGGAAACGACTGAGAAGTCCTTTCTGAAAAGCACACCAGGAGATTAGGAGAGCTTGAAAGTGATCCTGACTCCGAAAAGTAGCATGTGACAGCCTGTTGGCCCCTCTGTTCTATATATGCATGATATACATATACATATATGCGTGCATCTCCACTGCACCAGAGTGAGCAGTTTAAACTGATACCTTTCACCTCACAACTGCAAGCAGAGACCACTCATGTGGCCAGGTCCTGCAGTGCAGCTGACCGGCACTTGCTAACACAGCTTTGCAAGTGCCCACATTCAATTATGTTTCTCAGTCAATGAATTTCGACAAGATACCCACTGGACATGATTCACACATCTTGTGGAACACAAGGGGAAATTTTCCAGATGCTTTGAAAACCAATGACTTCTGAGTCTAGGGTAACTCTACATTCATTGGGACCACATACCTTGCCTTCCTATCTGTCTGTACTGTACCTAAAAAAACTGGTTGATACAGAGGAAGTCAATATCTGGGAAGTTTCCTCTGTTTTTAAAAATATATTTATTTTAAGACAAATTAAGTATTGATGGGTTTTGAAAGTTATTAAATCTCTTCAGATTTGTTACTATTTGACTCTTTAAATCACAATACCATCAAATAAAGGAAAATATGACAAGTCAAGTTAGCATCTTGCCACCATGTTTACAGGGACTTTGCACAAACATCAGCATATTAAAATCCTTTTTAACAGCCTTACCCAGTTTTACAGTCCTGAGTGTGTTCTTGCAGCTACAAAGGTTGTTTAAGTATTACCGATAGATATCTTGACATTTTAACCCTTATACTCATTGCTACATTTCCCCATATATGTGCAAAATATAGTAAGATAATGTATAATGGGAATATAAAATTTAGGCCTATTGAAAGCCTGTCAAGCTACCAAACTCAACATCCTGGGCCTGTTTGGGTAGTAATGAAATGTGTCCTTGCTCCTGTCCAGTGCTGGGGTCTATCAGCCAAGGAAGGCCATGAGGCCAAAGCCTTTGCAGTCGTTACCTACACTGTAATGGTATCAATTTAAGCATATTGGTTTGAGGAAGAGATATCTTGCTTGCAGCTTTTTTAAAAGATCAGCACTTCTAAAGTAGAGCTTTTGTGCTCCTTCAGTGCTAAGGAAAAATAGCCTAGAAAGCCATCCCACATCAGTGTAAGTGCTCCCTCTTCTTTGTGCTCATAGTTAAAGTCTCATACAAGGAAGACAGGAAGACAGGACCAGGTTCTGTTGCCCATCAGGAAAACCATTACTTCAGAAAGCCCTCTTTTTTCTGTGACAAAATCTAGAATCATCACCTTCAACTGAAGGGTATACTTCCCACCTGGGTAATGTTCCTTCTCCCTTAGATAGTCACAGAAAAAGCAATTACTCAATAATGAACTTTACAGGACTTCAGAGTGTGATTACAAATCAGTTTTTCTTGCATCAGAGAAACATGTCTTCCAAGCCTTAAGTTCTGCTGCTACACCTGATTGTTCCTGATGGGCACCCAGACTACTTCCCAGCAAATGTATTCATTTCACACACAGTCCCAAAAGCATTAGTCCATCTTCTTAACTGACCCTATGACAAAGGCAGTCCTAAAAGAGACAACTGCACCATTTCCATCTTAATGGAAAGGTGGCAAGGCAACAAAGTAGAGAAGCAAGGACAGATTGTTTTTAAATGCTAATAAATTTATGGAATAAAAAATTATTATTACAATTAAAACATGGAAACTTGACCTTGTATATAGCATATGTAGGACATGGAGCACAGTAAAGGTCCTACAGAACAGTACTTTGGGTGCTGGCAGGATGGTCTTCACAGTGCCTTTTGTGTTTGTAGTCTCTCATAATGGCATATTACAAAGACTCAGAGCACAAATAGCCTAGCAGCCAAAGGCCATTATCTGCTCTAGCTTTTAGTGTCAGACCTGGCTTTTGTCACGTTGGCCAAGACTGGTGACAGGCATAAAGAAATTGAACAGTTGGACTGAGTTCATCTATTTGGAATTAGCTTAAGCACTATAGCCTCTCTCTTTACTTTTGCTAGCAGAGATTGATTTGCATTCACTGTTCCATGTTGTACCAAAGGACATGGCTTCACGCTGGCAGCCTGAGTCTATGTCACACAAACCACTGCTGCTAGGTTGAAACCAGCCTTCTGTATATTGACTGCTGTGCCTATAACGTTTGCTTCTTATGTTATCTTATTGGAACAGCTTTGCAGAAATAGAAGTTATTTAATAACTCCTTATCAAAGCTTCAAGCTGGGTTTTATCTTTCTGCTGTTCTTGCAAAGAATATTGTTTGTGGAAAAATTAATCTGACCAAACATGGACTTCTTTCTGTTCGTTTCTATGCCCATGAAAGCATTGATACTTAATTTCTTGTCCTGTAAGTAGTCCGTCAAGTTTAACTATATTCCAATTTAGCCAGTAGATATGTTTGTACCTGGATATACTTTCTCCTATCCCATGAACTAAATGTCAGTACCATTGCTTTTAATGCAATGTATGACTTATACGGCATCTTCACATGTTAAGTGCTATACATGTTGGATATGCTAAGTATGTATTTTGGATCTCATAAGTACGAACAACTACAACAGTCTTTATAAGCTTAACACCCTTGAAGAACCAGTATTGGACACACATTACTCTATTTTAATGGAGGAGAAAGAAAGGTGAATAGCAGTCTTGGACTAAGAGCAATAGCTTTTTTCCTAGAAATGTATATTTGGCAATGTGTGATGCTCTTTTCAGCTGAAGGTGACTGAAGACTCACAGTAATAAATTAATAAAATCAATTAATCAAAGAAAGGGAAAGAGGATGCAAGGGAGAAAAAGAGACTGATGGCTTTCCATAAAATGTTTCGATTCCAGCTTTGATTTCCTTTCACTTTGTGGTTAGCTGTTGCCTAAGGAAAACTCTGTGATCGAACACATGACATCTAATGTCAGATAGAGTACATCTAATGCTTTGCGTGGAGTACTGTTAGTTTACCAAAACATTGCATCAAATCCCTAACTAGTTCAAAGGGTGTATGCGCAAGTTATTATTTCCCTAGAGATAGGACAATCCAAATAAAACATTGTTTCTGCTCCTTGGACCAGAAAGAGAAAAGGCTAGTTTTGCAGTAACAGGGCCTCTTAACATCAGGCCTATTTTGGCTGACAGAAATGACTTGAAAGATTTGTCAGCTTTATGCCTTATGTGAGGGCTGTAAAAAGGTTGCAAGAATATCACCCACATACCAACAAAGGATTTATTTTTTTTTGGCTACAAGTGAATTTCCTATATCTCTAAGCTTTCTGAATTCCACTAAGAGGAAATTAGATTTTTTTTTTCCTGTTGCTGTAGAAAATTCCATTCATGAGAATTAGACTGACAGTCTCTGTATCTCACACTATCCAAAAAGAATGTCCCATACACATATTAGCTCATTTACTGTTATGAATTGTAACTGCTTACAGCAGCACAAAAAGCTCTGGGGACCATTTGATGTAAATTCTGCAATCGCTTAATTCCATGCAGCTCAAATGACTTCAGTGAAGATATTTCAGATTTATATAAGCACCAATAAGCAAAATTAGAACTCAGAACCACACTTAGCAAAAATTTCTCACAGTCAGTCCTACTTGCAGAAAGAATTTTTAGTCTTTCCTTTTAAACATATTTGATAAGCCTTAAAAAATCCCATCCTCCCTACAAAACACAGGCACTGTTGCATTGTTTTTACATCCCACTCAAAGTACCTTTAAGAAAGAAAAAAAGGTGCAATTCTGTATTAAAATCCTGGCACAGAGTATCATTGTTGGCATAAACAGAACTGCCTCAGGTTGGCACAACTTAAGCTGTATCTCTCTGCAGACAGCTGCGTTCAGAGCAGATGCTGTGGAGTTGTCATGCTTTCACCATGTCATGTATTTATGATCCCACATGAAAATAAAATTTACAAAAAAAAAAAAAAAAAAAAAAAAAAGGCTGTCCAGTGATACTTTTAAAATAAGTGAGAGCAGGTAAAAACATGCTCTGCTTAGAGCTGCGCCAAGAACACCTCATTCAAATACATGCAGCAAACACATTCACTCATATTCCAGCCCTCTCACAAAATTTTCCAGCCCACCAGCATGTCTATCAGCTGCCAGAGCAGCTTAGAAAATTACTTAACAGTACTTGTCAGTAGTATTTTACCCCTGTCTATTTTCAGGTGCGTAATTCCTAACCTGAGGAATTTGGGCAACTGTGTATCTTTGAGGATCCAAAACTAAACTGCACTGAATATCAAGTAATTCAACACAAATCATTAAACGTATTTGAAAAAACCTACCCTGTCAAGAACATATTCTTACTAAATCCCAATACCAGATTTGGGTTATTCACTTTGCTGTCTACAATCTGCATCCTACAACTCCCTGTAGCAAATAACTAAATCACACTTTAAAAAGCTGGCACTTCTAAACACAGGTGGTAATTCATGACTGAAGTAGCTCCTTGCTGGACAGCAGGTAAGCTGGTGGAAAATGTCTGGGGCTTCACTTGCTTCATGTGGAATTGAAACACTGGCAGCATTTCCCCACCTACCCCTTACAGCACATAGCAGGAAGCTGCAGTTACTCACTTTGATAGTGCCACTGCCAATTCCTAGGTCCGTTTCTCTTCAGATGCCCCAGGAGACAATGGTACATGGAAGGACCAGTAAATGGCCTTCTTGCATGGAACTGCACCACTGTTCATGCAGATATCTGTGAATTCTGAGGAGGAAATATTTTGCCCATTATGATCTTTCACCTTCTGAAAGTCTTAACAGGCCCAGGAACAGGCTGCCCAGGGAAGCGGTTGTCACCATCCCTGGAGGTATTTAAAAGATTTAAAAGACATGGTGCTAAAGGACACAATGGACTTAGCAGATGATCATAAGGGTCTTTTACAACCTAAATGATTCTGTCTCATGGCTACTTCTAAGGAACTTACAAGGTAGAAGAGGTGAGAAGAATTATTAGACTTGTCAAGGGCAGAATCTTGCATACTGAGCACTGTGTATCAGCTGCTATTCATTAAATTTTAAACCTTTATTCCTTCTAAAATCAATTTGAAAGCTTCATGGATTAGTCTAACATACAAGATATACCACAGAAATAACACAGAGAATCTTTCTCTGCAAAGTCAGGAATGCTGATTTCAAAAAATACTCTAAATCAGGCAGATCATCAGTGGCCACAAGAAAATGTTTTTAACAGTTTTATGGTGTAAATTCAGTGTTCTTCAGTACATTTGGATCTAAAACTTTAGAAAGTAAGAAACCTACCACACATAGATTACATATTTTGCATCAGTCCATTATCTACAGTGATCAGCACGTGTGTTTCTTTTTCTGTGGTTGTTTTCAGGTTCCACATCTCTGTCTGCTGGAGGCAAACACAGAGAGAGGTGATACAATCTTGTCTTATGGATTTCAAAAACGAAAGCACTCAAGTTGTGAGTCTGGGCCTCAGAAAAGAAGTTCAGACATCATGCACTTCCACTGGCAATTTTCATGCCTGAAAGAGACTCAGTAGTGGAGGGGGATGACTCTATGTGAGCAGAACCCAGGTACCAAACTGGTATATGGGCAACAGCTTTCACAACACTCACATGCATAAGATTAGCTGATTCCAGCTCATCCTCTTAAGTTCCTTCCTTAAAGTAGCTTCAAAGTGCCCCAACGAATTTCAACAGGAATCCTAAAAATGTACTGATCTGAGAAATAGCAATTAAGATTTTACATTTCTTCTGGTGCCCCAAGGTTTAAAGGAGATTCTCATAGGATATCTATTTCCTCATTCACAAAGACATGATCCTGGTTCATTATATGTATTCTCGAGACTCAAGACAACCAGACAAGGTCTAACTACCTAACTGAAGATGCCCTAGACATATAAGCCTTGCTTAGAGACACAGAACGTGTCTGCATTTCAGCAAGCCCTTGCTGTTTTCATTGACTGAGAGGGCTCTGGTTTGTTGGGCCCCATTTGAAGGAAATCATAGAATAAAGGAACCTCATCTAGAAGTTTCTCTCCCTCCTCTGAGACAGGATCATGCTTGACACGCTGATTGTGCATTTTTTTTCCCTTCTCTCCTAAAGGTTGCAGAGTGGCACTACCTCGGCTATTAAATGAGGCCTTGCCTGCATCCAGTCTAAACATCACTTGCTGCAACTCAAGTACTATGCAGAGATAACACTGGGAATCCTTCATTCCTTTCCATTTTGCAGCCATTTTGTCTGTATTTGATGTCTTTTTTTTTTCTTCTGATTGCTCTTTCCTAGACTAAGGACTAACATCTTTTCAGCCTTGCTACCTGGAGTTACCAGCAGGAGGATAGCACAGCATTTCATTGATTGTCAAACTGACAACTCACTTGAGAACTTTATCTTGTGAAAATCTACTTAATTGTCATGGATTTCAAAATTCATTATGATTACATCATATACCGATAGGCACTTTGTCTCTTCACTGGTAAGTGCATTAATTTCATTTAGCACTGAATGGTATTATTCTGCTGTGCTATGAAAATAAATAACTTGTAAATGCACAGAGCTTTTATTAAACTCAAATTCTGCAGCTCACCTGACTACAGCAACCACCCAGGTACTGTTTTTTCTATAATTCATGAGAAGAATATGCCACTTCTCTAGTCAGCTACCCTTTCACCTGCTGACAACAACCATAGTCAAGATGGTTTGACTAGTAGCAAAATTAAGAAATAGAAAATTATTTCCCTTCCCTTCTCACAAAGACATTATTAAATTTTTCCAGTATCTGGTGTTTATCAGTATTTTGATTAGATCGTTTACCCATATGCTCTCTTCATACCAACAAGTGATAAACCACCACAGTTAGAATGGAAAACCACATCTGGTCAGGAAGTGTGCACAGACAAGAAAATTACTTCAATCATGAATTAACTCTATGACTCCAATCAGAAAGTCATTTTTCTGACTTTTCAATAGCAAAAATGGAAGTGTATCTGCTTTGCAAATAACTCAGTACCTGTCATGTTTGGTATCTTTTGGTAAAGGATACAGGGTCGAACACTTTAGATGCCCATCGTTAAAAATCACCACTACAAATGCAGCCTGCATGAGCAATTATTAATGGAATAAATCACTACAAATTACACACTGACAGTATAAAGCAATGCTGGAACAAACCATGTGGGGGAAAAAAACCCCACAAAGCTCTTTGTTTAGCAGACGAATCAGTTTCATCATCCTTGGTAACAAGATCATGCACTGTAATCAACCGTTAGAAAGCTAGTACTGTAAATAAACCAAGTTAACTGAAACCAGGGTGTGATGGAAAGTATGTTTTTGTTGAAGGGTGTTAGCTTTCCAAGCCCTCTTCACAAGAACAGAAAACAGGCTAAATATTCTTGTTAGTGAGTTAGATATAGACATTTTAATCAAGATGTAACAAAACCTCTTTAGAAAGGCAAAGAGCAAAGGGAAGAGAAAAACACTACTTTCAAGTATTATCTTGAAAACAGAAAAGTAGAATAAATGAGGCTTCATATAACCAAGCAGATTCTGTAACTAATCAGTGTTCAAGAACAAGTGGTCTTGAGTAGAAGACCTGACAAAACCTTGTACATCAATGACTCCAAATCAGGTAAGACCATTTATAGAGAAGAGTTATAGCACTGATCTTTATGCTGCCCTCCAGAAAAAAGAGGATGAAACAAGTACAATTCCATACATAATTTTATATACTGTCACATATCATTCCCTTTTATGTTTGTCTCTTCCTATTTCCACTGAGTGACAGTGACAAAAAATATATTAAAATGTCAGCATAGCCAGAGCTGAACTGGTTTCAAAATACCTGAGCTGGTCAGAGTTAACTCTTATAAAGCACAAGTGGGGGCCAGTCTGTCACTTGTAAACTGGCCCCAGCATCTCAAACCCATCACAGGAATTAGTGACACAACCTTCTCAATGGATCCTTGCATTCAGGCTACACTGAAGTCACAACCTGTAAATAAACTCTCTAAGACCACTGCGTTCAGACATTGATCTTTGGCTATGCATTACTACAGACACTGTAATCTTCCATTCCGTAGTCTTCGGGACTGTAGATAAACTCCACTGTCAGAATAACCTTGGCAAAACACTTCCTTCACGACATCCCCAGCCTTTGAACTCTTCCAGTGTCACTTTTCTACCCAGTACTCTGTTCTGGCTTCTAAGATCTCCCAAAATTTCTTGGCTTCCCTATTAGTTCAGCATATTATTGACTTACTACCTATACTCAGCAACAACATAAGCCCTTTACAGTGACACTATAGGCCACTAATCTGTTTAGCAGACACTTTTAATCATTTGGAATTAGACAGAATATAACCAACAAAGCAGGCATAACTCGAGCAAGGAAAGAAGGAGAACAGACTAGGGATTTTACTTCAGCTTGGTGAAGTTTGCCTCAGAATATTTTTAGGAACTGCCTGAAGCTATTTCAGAGCCATTAGCACTTATCTTTGAGAATTTGTGGAGGAAGGATGAGGCTTTTGATAAAGGGGGAATACAGTGCTTATGTATAAAAATAGAGAGAAAGGAGGATCCTAGAAATGACAGAGCACTTAGCCTAACACTTCCGTTCTTGGAAAGACATCAGAACAAACCATTCAGCTCCTATGTAAGCACCTCAAAGATAAGGACACAAGCAGGGATTTTCTAGTAGCAGTCTAAGTTAATTTTTTTTAAGGCAAACAGCAAGCCTAAAATCCAGTGAAGATATGAGTGATTGTTGCTTTGTTAAGGCTTTGATGCTGTATCACGTAACAGTCTCACAGGCAAGCTACGACAGCCTCTTAAGACAGGTGCAAAGTACGGAAAAAATGTATTCAGAATGATGAGTTATCAATGAGAAACTGTCCAGGTAGAAAGTATATCAAGCGGTGTTATGCAGAACATCGCTCTAGCACGCTAGCTAGTCAGTATATGTATTTGCGATCTGAAAGCTGGTAGAGACTTACTACATCTGCAAACAATGTCAAACTGGAGGGAGCCGCAAGCACTCTGGGAGATTACAACTGAAAGCAATTGGGACAGCAATGAATAACTGCTTTGGGTCTCTTCCAGCCCTGTTTTCTATGACCATATTTTTCTTCATATTTAACCCTTCTGCAAAACACAACCTTTAATCTCCTAATTTAATAATGTCCTAAAAGCTTCTCCTTATCCATGTTGTGTTTTCATTCAATTCCTTTTGGCCAAATCCAGACAACCGTGTGTCTCCTCTCAGGCTGTCACAACTTGCCGCTTGAGTGCAAGTTCCTTTGGAGGGGGGCTGCTTTTCACTGTATTTGCACATCCCAAACCTTTGCTGTGGTTTCTAGCAGTTTACATGTTTACAAGTCAGTTAAAAGAAAAAAATTACATAAACCAGGCAGGCCTCTTCTTTGTCAAAAGTGATAATTGTTGTTTTCGGCATAAAAGTATTCTGATTGTTTTATAACCGGGCAGCACACTGGACAGGAATTGGATTTAAATTTCTATTCGCTTCATTTTCTTTCTTTTCATACAATATCTAAGGAAGAAGTATCCAGCCCTGATATGTATTAATTGTGCACGTACTGAGGGCTGACATGTGGAGAACAAAGCAAAGTCCGCATAAAATGAAATCATTCCATACAAGGACACCAGGGCCTAAGGGATGGAATTGCCAGCCCTAAATGGCACAGCAACCATCTTCTCCAGTGCCTGATCTTTTAAACATTGAACACACATGCTCAACTTGACTATGAATAACCCTATTAAGTTGAATGGAATTATTTACAGTAGTAAAGTTAAGTACATTCATAAGCAATCACAGATTTGGCGTTTAGCACAGGGCGTAAGAAAAAAAGAGGATGAAACCAGACATTTCCTGTGCCACAGAGAAGTTTTAGTTCCAGCAGATCTGCTTAGACCCTGGTCCAGAAAGAATGGAACTTTCTTTTCTGTAAACACCCACTGTGGAGTCTTCTTAGCAAGCAGATGGGGTGGAGCTCCCTTGCATCAGAGGCACTGCAATACCTACCCTAGCACCTACATAGCCTCCAGAGTGCTGCTGGATCTAAGGTGTCAGTAAAAAGCACTCTCAGATTTGGCATCTGTGGCCTTTTCACCCAGTTCAGAGAAACTGAATCACTGTATTTCCACTGACAGTGAAAACATACAAACCAAGAATAAAATCACACAGGTTTTTACAGATTGCCCTGTACTACCGGACTACCTACCACACTGGTTATTTTCCAAACTCCCAGCCAAATGAATACACATGTCCACAGCCTTTGAAGGGCCAGCCTCCATACTGCGATGCTTCTCCTCTTCACTATTTTTGTTAAAAGTCATATTTATTTATTTATTTTTAGGGAATAAACCAATTCACTGTATCCTGGCCTGGACTCTCTATTCAGTAATGTTTTATGATTTAATCACTGGAATGGAGAATGGATGATGCCACAGTCAAAGCAAAGGATTGACACTTAAGAGACATGGCATTTATCACCAATTGTTACAAATATGCTCTGTGATTCTGAGCACATTATTCATATTCTTTGGCTGAATTTCCATCAGTGATCCACCACATTCAGCCCAAACCTTCAAGCCTGATACTCAGCCACCTTACACTCTGTATTCTGGAAACCTCATAGGTTGCCTATCCCATAACTGACATTTTCAAAGGAAGTAGGCATGAAGTGGGGGGAAATTAGTTCAGAAATCAAAGCATTTAAGTTGTAAACCGGGGCTGAATTTCAAATCCTAAGGCTTAATTCACTAATGAAAACATCTGACAGGAAAGTGTTCTGGATGCAGTGTGTTATTTCATACATTTTCCTCTCTTGAGTTTGCTTGCTCCAAAAATCATGTTCACATACAAGCCCCTGTAATGTCAATATAAAGGTTTTGTAGCTGTGTACACAGCACTAGGAAAGTGCTTTACAGCAGAATACCTTTGACTTCTGCATGGGAAAATAATACCAACAACCACTTTTAGGCTAATACTTGTGCATCGTGTAACAGGAAGTGGTATGTACAGCTCTCACAATACTCATCTACCACACCAGTTTCTCTAAACAGGAGGCACAGCAGAGCACAAAGCATAAGCCAAAAAGCTTTTATCCAGGTTCACTATCCACCCTGCTAAGTAAGGCAGCTGCACACAACAGTCAGGGCTGAGATGACGGCAGCAGTGCTGTCAGGTACAGCACTGCCCCATCTCCTCCTTGGAAAGTAGCAGGGCACCGATGCAGAACACACTGTGAGACAGTGGCACGAAGGAGGAACCATCTAAGACAATGTAGAGTATAATTAAAATTAATCCCTCCTGACGTAGCCAGACTCTGTTCAGACGTCAGTGGCAGAAGTTCAGTTTTGCATCTAGAGCTTGTTTTGCTGAGGTGGGCTAGAATAAGCTGAAACACAACTTTGCTGTCCTGAACTGTGGTCACAATGGGCAACTGTTCTGGACCTTAATGGTGCAATAAAATGAGTAGCAAGCACCTTCTCCAGAGAGACAGAACCTTTGTGCAGACAACCTGTTGCTAGGCTATCTGGTTCTCATTTCCTTCTGCTTTCTCTACCTAAAGAAACTCAGGGGTTATAGTCAGCATAGTCAAAGACTCAGTGAATTATTTGCATCAGTCATTTTTCTAGTAATAAGTCCTGAAGCCTTCAATTTTTTAAAATATTTTTACTCTGATGAAAATAATGTTTAAAAGTCCTCACTGATTGCATTTTATTTCAAAGATGTCTGAAAAAATATTTTTGAGAAGGGATGATCAATAAATACTCATTTATTGGGATTATTCTGAACTGAAAAAGTGGGTTTAATTTTGATCACTCTTCTTTCATAATAAAAAAAGAATTGTAAGAAAAGACCTTATGTGAACAGACATGTACACATCCTTATGATATCCTGTTTCATAAGATTATATGGTCATATGACAACAGGCCTATTTGTATCACAGGCTTCTTTTGAACAGAGAACGTGTTACAGCAGTTCGGACTCCAGTTCATGGGTGAGAGTTTGTCAGAGAGAGAAGATAGTGGTGGGCCTATTTAAGCAAGTGGACAGATAGAAACCATGGAATAATACTTAGGTACACAGTTAACAGAATTTGGTCCTTTCATAAGAGTACATATAAGAATATAAAGGAAGTTCCTTCCTTTTTTTTGCACTCCACGGATTACTCCAGTTGGCCTCAGGAAAGCTGAAGCAGCCATATCCAACAGCAGAGAAACGGGTTACAACCTGCTGTTCCTGATACAGCTAAAAACTATTGTTGGAGAACTTGGTGAATACAAGCAGAGGTGGCCACAGACCACAACTTTACTGGAAGGAACTACTTCCAGCATGGTACATATTTGATTTCTGGCTGTGGGCTTCCTTTCTTTCAGTCAGTATCAAGACATGGGTCCAATTCAGAAAGGGGACTTGTATCAGCTGCTGATGTCAATACAAACTTTAGTACGGAAGGGAGGAGGAGGTAGAGGCTATCCACACAGAAGAGTTTATAATGGCAGTCGCTTGTTATCCTGGGAATGAGACTGAGTGCTTTGTTAAGCAGAGGCAGTTCCAGAGCTTTGAGAGGCATGAAACACCCCTGAGCTAACAATTTTGAATAGGACACCAAGTACAAAATGGCAGGCACTGCACTGCCAAGAAAGCTTAGGTTAACATACGGGAACCTCAAAGTGCCCATGCAAGGCAGTTGGAAGTCCTGGAGCTGTTGAAAAGTCTCTGTAGTCCATCACGGCAGAGCAGAAGTGCCACATAAGCAAGAATCTGAGTTAGCCTCACAACAAAGATATGTCATTTGCATTTCCTGGTATTTAATATTTGTGTAGAATATCTGTGTGGTTTCTTCACTGCAATGTCATCTGCTAGTTCTATGGTTTCGGCTACAATAGTTTCATACAGCTGAAATGTTTTTCCTGGCCACGAAAGGTTTGCCTTGCCCAGATAGAAATCCCCTCAAATGTTTATCTTGAGCTCTTAGAATGTTGGCCCAAGAAACAGAAATAAAAAATTGCAAATAATGAAACAAACAAGCATAGAGGACTGAAAAAGAAAACTGGAATACAAAGATCTAAAGAACAGAACAGTGAGACAACTTCAAAGGTATCAGAAGAATAGCTCCAGATGCAACAATAGGAAGGTGTGGTGATTGTTTACTTTTGTATATAATAATAGAGAAGAACCAGAGCAATTCAGTAGAAGGCATTATTACTGCTTGTGAGTAACAGCACACCTGAAACAACCAGTAAGGAGTTTTAACTTTACCAGACTCAGCTCTTACCTGAAGAACTCTCTTCATCCATCCCCTTGAACTCCCTTTTCTAGCACCCAGTAGACTGGCATTTTGGCATCTCTCACATCCTTTAACAGAATGTTCATGACTCTACAATGTGTGTGGAAAGAAAAGTCAAGCTCATTGTTTTCAAATGCACTAAAATGAATGCCAGAAAAGTCAACTGTAGGGCATTTATGTGCTTACTTAAAAAAGCAAGGATCGGGCACTACACAGCTAAAATCTCTTTAGTCACTTGTCTAAGCCAACATGATTTCTTTGAAATTTGGATAGGTGCATGGCATGGTCAGTTATTGCAGCTCCACAAACATCTGGCAACTAGTTAAACTGCAGCAAAGTATCCACTCAGTATCAAGGCAACAGTGCAACCCAGACTGATGGAGTCCACAGGCTTCCAGCTGTAGCACAGGATCAGGAGCACTAAGTATTATGCCTGACTGTAAGGACTAAAGACTTTTAAAGGTCCTGCTCGATGCCAGGCTTCATATAAGATATTTCATCCTGTAATTCCACTGCCACAGAGGAACTGAGCACCTGCCTTGCTAGGTCTAGGCTTTCACGCCTGTTTCAGTATTTCTAAGGCTGTCTCAGGCTTTCTCATCTGTTTTAGTTAGACAGGATGTTGGCTCCCTTGTCAGAGTTCATTTTAGAGAAAAGATTAATTGGGCAAGGTGATACAAGTACAGAACATGTCAGCTCATTTAAAATAAAAGAAATTGGTTAAGTAAGAATTTCCATTATCTCATAGCTAAAGAACCAAGAAAATGCTGAAGCAAACTGCAAGGTGATAAATTCAGAGCTGATAAGAAAGTTTATAAATATATATGTGTATATATATATATATAATTTAAGAATTTCAGCCAAATCCAAAAGTCAGACAGTGTCATTGAAGCTACAAGTTAGGCAAGACTCTACCATGTTTATAGAACAGAGTTCAATAGTTACAGTAACCATTTTTTAAAGGGGAAGGACAACTAACTACATGCTCCCAGGCTCACTATTTAGAGATTGCATTGCAATAGGGAGGAGGCTCCTTTGAGGAACAGATAATCTCACACATACTAATTGAAGGCATGCTGTGCCTTCCCCTACAGTGTCCCATACTGACCACTGCTGGAGGAGAGCAACTGTCATGCTGAAGTAGATCTAAAAATGCAACAACTCCCATGACTTGTGTAAGGGTGCTGTTGAGGTCTGTGGTCAGGCAGTGAGGGACTGCAGAGAGCTGGAGACCAACTCTGCGACACCATCATTGGAGCAGCAACCGACAGCCCCAGGCTGGGCTGAAATGGGGGCCTGAGCCATGGGAAGGGTGGGGGTAATCCCTTGGGGAGGCCAGGCATGGACATTAGTGCCCTCAATGGCCTGAGAACTCATGAAAAAAAAAAAAAATTAGTCCCAGTTGGTAAATATTTTTTCTATGACCAACTCAAATGCAGTTTCCCAAATTACTCTCAAAAATAAAAATTAATTGACTTTTATGAATAATAGCTGCATCTGTTCCAAAGGGTGGAAGCACTGGAGTGGAAAAATCATACAGACTCAAATTCTGCTCCTGATCTTGCTAATAAGATAGGTCAAGGGTAGGTCACTTGCCCCCCAGTTTTACCATTTTAGAATGAGGGGACAGTGAAACAGTCCACAGCTGTAAGCAATAGGCATTACACATGGCCACAAGAAATAGGATAATTTTGCATCAAGCCATTTTTGAAACATTAAGAATTGAGGTTGAGAGGGTTGTTTTGTTTGTGCTATATATTGGGGCTATTTTCTAGCTAATTCATACCCAGGCACTGTTAGTTGCCAACAGTCCTAACAACATAATTCTAGGAAAAGAAAACTATCTCCTCAATGCATTTGTAATCTGTTAAGATTATGTAGAATAGTTTATCCATATCTAGATGTCATTATTAAGACCAGTAAGACAAGTGCATCTAGAACTGGATCTGTGCAAGTAGTACTCCTAACAAAGACAGATTAAAAGTGAAAATACAGGCAAGGTGGTCAAAGTACAGGATAGATTATTTTGGTTTTAATCAGGTTACTCCACAATTTAGCACAACTATGTCCTTCCACACACTGAGTGCTGTTATCTTAGGAGTCAAGCAGTAAACAAAGAAAATCTCTGCTCTGCTGATTTCAGAGTTGTTTTTTTCAGATACATTTTTTATAGATTATCATAAGTTTTACATTGGTCATAAGAATAGATGGTGTCACTGTTCCAAGAATCTATTAAACATACCTAAGCATCAAACACAATAAAAGCAGAAAAAATTTCTTGAAGCACTGATGACATATAGGCAGCTGATAATATAGGCAGCTTTTCTGAATTAAAACCTAAAAATCTGAAATAATTTTCAAGTGAAATTGGATAAAAAGACAGAAGTGCCACTTGGGCATGAGAACTATCAGTGTCCTCACAGACATACAGCATGAGAGAAAAATTTAGATAAGGAAAATGGAAAGGGTCTAGTCCAGTTTCACTGATGTTAATGAAAGATTTTCAATTGACTCCACAGCTAATATGACCAAAGACAGCAGTCAGAAAGAAGGCCTGTAAAGAGTAAGCACTGGATAAAGGGAATAAATAATAAGGGCAGATTGAGCTGGAATTATAATGAAGTCGGGATAAACCTGAACTTTCACAAATAAAGTGTTGTACTGATTGTAGGGAGGGTCTCTAATATTTTACAGCCAAAAAAATGATCATTCTCTTTAGAGCTTTCCTTTAAACCAAATTATGGGTGATATGCAACACTGCTGACTATTACCTTCTTAGAAAGGTCTAAACTCCAGTTGTCTCAAGTACCTTCAGCTCTTATTGGCCTGCCATTTTATAATAAATACTAGAAGCAATAATCCCCACTGAAACTGTGCTATCATGATATCAAGAGGTTGGCTTGCATGGATATTTGGTCATTGTCTGCCAGGGAGATAGTCAGAAAGCAATTAAAGCTGTCTGGCTGTGCTGACATTTTACTCAGCCATTTTAGCAAGTCTTTAACTTCTGTAAGTGTACATTAGAATTTGAGCTGCTGATGAGAAAGGGAGAGAAAAAGATCAAGCCCTAAAGTCTCTCTTGTATCAGGTTGAACTTTTTCTTTAAAATCAAGCTTGATCAGCTCCCTATCATGGGTAAAAGTCCTGTGTAAGAGGCTATGTCACTCTCCATTCGAATGGCCAGAAGCCATAGTTTCCACAAGAAACAAAAGCAACTAAAAGCTTTAAATCCTATCCCATTGTAGGAACACAATTGAATTCTCTTGCCAATATGAGGACAGAGTATACATAGTCACTGCATAGGACTGACAGTCTGTGTGGGAATTACTGAAGTCTAGCTGCAAGATTTCCATATACAGACATTTCCTGCCACGAGAATGTTACAGTACTAAGTCAGCATCCAAAGTAATCTAAAGAACAAAAGGAAAGCCTCTAAAATAGCGAGAAGGGAAAAAAATTATACACAAAGATCACTTCATACATTCAATACAGGCATTTAAAGTAGAAGATATCAAGGTCATATTCTGCAGCCTTTATTCAGGCACATCAATAGGAGTGGGTTGTTAAAGTAAAGCCTGAGGCAATATCTGACCTTTTTCAATTTTTTTTTTCCTTTGGATAAGATGGTTATGAGATGCTGCCCAAAAACAGAACACTAGGACATACCAAACTCAAACACACATTTGCAACTGAATAATATCTATGTTTCAAAGTGTAGTCCCAAAGAAGCTCTATTAGTATCAGTAGAAGAGACAAAAGATTTTTGAGTCTATACGCTGTTAATATAAAAATAATCTAATCTTGCTATAAACAAAGGGAGCTTAATTAATCAGCCATTACCTCAGCCACATTTTAAGTGAACACAGCAATTCCCATGGAGGTTTGATGACTTTCCAAACTGGTAAATCAATTTTGTGGCAAAAAGTGAACTAATACAGGTAACACATGCTGAAGCCACCCTTCCCACCCACTTCCCAAGAAATCTTGTTTAGCATAAAAGAGAGAACAGAGGTGTAGTCTGTGACTGTATCAGCTCCAAAATCCAACTCATCATTCTGACCTTGAATCCTGTTGCTCAACACATGGAGAGAAACAACAAGATTTCCCAAGAATTGTCAGGATGGAGAGCAAGTCCTTCTTCCACAAACAGTTTAGGCTAAATAATACTTTCGTGTCTCCATATACATGAAAGACATCTGAGGGGAAAGCAGCCGTCATCCATGTCAACTCCCCTTCCATGTTGCCTCAGCTCAATCCCACTATAAAGAAAGACAAGAACTATTAGGTCTGCAGTGATTTGCCACTGTTCTCTCACTTCCCTTTTCCCTTTTGCAATGGCTAATGACCTATATTACCTATAATAAAAAAAAAACCCAAAATCAATAAACTGTAATAAATTATTGCTTTTCTATGTGCCCAGGTGGTACACCTGTGCAGGGAAGCAGAGTGATAGTGTCCCAAACTCTAGCTCTGATGTTATTATACAGCACTAATATCATAACACTTAGTAGCTCTTCCATATACTTCGTGCAGCTCACTGCTACAGTTATTGATCATTACTTCATAATATTAATCACAGTGTGATATAACAGGCATCTGAAAACATTTGTGTGCCATTGCAAATGGTATACCTTGATACCTATTTTGCCTGAGCATTTATTTGCTTGGATAAATGAATAAACTCTTGCTTCTTTCAGCGTGTGCTTAGAACAACTTGGTTTTTACTGAATTTTCCAGTTTCAGCTTCTTCCAGAAGAAAGAAGCTTTGAAAAGCATACTAAAACAACCACGACATGCAAGGAAATAGGAACCCCTCCATCTGTGTGTGCTGGGCTGGGCTTGGTGCCCCCCACCAGAAGCACAGAAACCTCACGCAGAGTATGTGATTTACACTTATATGTAACATCTCCCTCTACTGGCTAAAATGGTGGGAATGCTTTAATTTCCAAGCAGGGAGGTTTTACCTTGGGTGAGAATCCCTAGATCAGGTCACCTCTCATCCTCCATTTCTCACACACTTGTAATCTCTCTCTGTAGCCCTAAAGCAGACAAGGTTTGCGTGATGGAGCAGGCAACGATGAACTGGGCATGGTTCTCCTGAAACCCTGGATGACAGAGGCCTCAGTGAAATGCTTTGAAGACAATGAGACAGTAAGCAAGGGCAGTAGAGCCATTCCTGGGAACCTGGGACTAGAGGGGACAGTTGCTTTGCAGAACCTTTCATCTTGGACTCCAAGCAATGTCTGATTTAGCAAGATTGCTTATTAAGTGATTAAGTGATGGTGATCCTTAAGTCTCTTCAGTAAAACCAGAGCCTAGTGGTTAAATATGGAGGTTTTACCAAATCTCAGTCCTTTACTCTTTGAAGACCAATGAAGCCATAACTCAGTGTTATCGTGTACCCCACACTAACAGCATTTTTGTATCTATTGTTTTTTAAATGCTCAATAGCTGACACAATTGATGAAGAATTATCTTGATATGTTCTGGGAACAAGAAATGCTCACCTATACACTACACTCCAGATGGCAAGGTACAGCTGGGATACTCTGTCAGGAGAATTTCACCACACAGCAACTTACATCCACGTTCAGTTTCCAGCATTTCATTACATGCTTTCTTCACATCCGAGAGAACTGATAGTTTTCACAGAGCCTTTAGGCTACAACTAGTAGCCTACAGCTACAACTAGTTTGTAGCTGCTACAACTGGGAGGGTACAATTCACATATACTCCAACACCAAATGGCTTTAAACTGACATAATGACATTCTAAAGTTAACCTTCTCTTTTGTAAGTTGCTGTCAGAGTTGCCCATGTAGATCTCCTGTAGTCAAGAAAAACTGAAAAGATTATACATGCCAATAAAAACGGAGAATTCACTTCACACTAGCCTTCTGAAATGTGGCCTAAACAACAAATTCTTGATTTATAGGCTACAGACACTAATATTCTTCCCGCTACAAGACTGTCAAGTTAAACAAATAATTAAAAAACTACTTTATTACAATTTGCACAATTGTAAATAAGGTAAATAATGGGAAAAATTTAAGATATTCACAGCAAGAGAATTATATCCTTTTCTTTGTTCTCCATCTTTTAAAAGGCTTTTTAATTCACCATTCCGTCCCTTTTATTTCCCTTCTTCCTTTGTTTGATAAGCTTTTTCTAAAATTCCCTTCCCTGCATCCTGCATGCGGGGCAAGACCACTCATGCAGAATTCATCACAGGAAAACAAACTAATATCTCATTCTCATATTCCCAAGAGGGAATTAACTGAAATTACCAGTTCTTGAGAAATCAGCATAGAAAATAAGCAGGAGAAATTACTATAGCCCAGTTGTCACGGAAACTGTTAGCACACTGGTAGCTCAGGAAAATGGGCTATTGAAACACTTTCTACCAAGTACCCAAGCAAACTATAGGGTCATTTGTGGGCATAGGAGGTGCACAAAGCCTGAAAGCGTTATTGCCTTTGAAAAGCTTAGTAACTCCTGGCTGTTGTGGGGGAGGTCCCTGCAGAATGGAGGCTTGCTACCTTTTTCAGCACAGACATAGGGTTCTATGAATAGCACTTGGCTAATTCCCCCTTTGTGGAAGTCTTTAGGAAGCTTTTCATTGTATACCCCATTCTATAGAATTCCTAAAGCCAAAAGATAAGAGTTACGTTTTCTAAGGAAATTGTACAATTCTAAATGGGCTTTTTAAAAACTATTTGTGCCCAGCCCTGTTACATTTCCTTTGCTACTCAAGGGACAGCAATTATCACAGCCAGCAGCAGACAGACTTTTGCGACAGAACTTTGTTACTTTTAGTCCTGCATGAGTACATTAAAGAACAGCACTTTACCAATTCCAAACACCCAGGCAGCTTCTCCAAGCTACAGCTAAGTTGCAGAGATAAAGTGCGGCACGAGGCTGTGAGGATCAGCACCGCACTCTTCTCTGCTCTCTGCTAGGAAAGACTTCAGACTATAACAGGACCTGAACTTAGGGCACACTGGGAACGTGTTGCTGGGATATAAAAATGGCTCCAACAGCCCTCCCTACGCAGATGCACTCACACTTAGATGCTGTCTTGTTTTGCTGTGCTACTTTCCACAAACACACACAACTACAAGTATGGACGGAAGAGCAGAAAATGACTGTTAGAGTGGGGGGCAGGGGAGTTGTGCTATAACTGCACTTGAAGTAGTATTTTTGTGAACACAGTAATGCAGATAAAAAGAGCAAAAGCAACACAGCTTTGCCTACCGATCTTTCGAGTTGATCTTTCTGTGAACAGCTGACTATTGACAGCACCTACATTAACTGTGGGCCAGGGCAGACTGTGGAAAGAGGGACAAGAAATCCTAGGCTTTAGCCTGACCCAGGACTGCAATGGATATGTAACAAATAAATAAATAAATAAATGTCCTTATATATTATGTGAGGAAATGCCTCGGTTAAAGGTGTAGACCTCTCACAAAACATGCCTATCATCATGTTCCAGAAATTTAAACAGCCAGTAGCAGATTTCACATTATCACTGCATCCACATGGATCAAACAAAGAGACTCCTGGTTAAAAATACATGAGGCAGTTTAGGTTATTCTAAACATATTCCTTGCAAGGGGGGAAAGCCCAAGAGCTAAAAACTTGCTCACAAAAATAGCAAGTTAACATCAGAATCAAAATTGGGGGGGGCCATCCCAAGGTTTTTCTTCCCATTTCCCCTCTCTCAGAAACACAGTCAGTGCATACCAATAGTCATTTGGTTACAAATCTGGAAACCTGCTAAAGACAAAGTTTTGTGACCTGATTTTACCTTCTATTTTGCAGGTTATGGAAAGTTTTCTGCATGGTTCACTCACAGAGTATTAAAGTATTCCTCCTTCTCCGATTACTCAATTTGCCTGCTTGAACTACAGATCTACCAGCCCTGGAGATCCATCCAACTTGTACCTACTTATCCTCTACAAAAGTGCTTGCCATCTCTGGCTCCCTTTCACCTTTGAGTGTGAGGATGTGCACGCACATATACAAGGTGTGTTAAGAGGTTAAAAGGGTGAGTTTGTGCTGGGAGCGTCATGTAGATGATTGGAGTCTCAGCTTGGCACAAGAAGAAAGGCCAAGACATGCCAGAATTTGCAGAGACATATTCCTCAATTTGCTTGAACTGTACTTGGCACTCAGACTCCTAGCAAAGACCACAAGACTGAAGGTCACCATGTTCATACAGACAGTTGTGAAGCACCCGGGCGCACACACAGCTGATTCAGTTCACATCTGAGGCCCTGCCACCAAGGGCACTTTGCCACAAGCATTCCTCCCTCCCTGTACAGGGCTTCTCCTTCCCCTGACAAGGAGAAGCCATTCATTTCACTGGCTATAAACCTCCAGAGCAGAGCAGCCTAGCCTGCAGTTTTTCCTTTCTCTGCTGTGAGGAAAAATGTTCATTGTAGTTCTCCAGGTTACCAAGGACATATTAGAAAACTACTAGGGCTAAAGAAGCATGGGAAAAAGACTGAAACCCAAGTCTGTAGCCCCAAGGGCAAGAATGGATTGCACAGCACTGTCTGGACAGCCTGCCCACAACACTTGACTTTTCCCAGCAGTGCTTGCACTCACCTTCCTTCTAAATAAACCTGCTTAAGCCATCCATGCCAAGTCTTGAAAGAAGAGCTGGCAGACACCTGCAGTAAAGCCCCTATTCTATGAAAATTCCTCTGTTGCCAACAACAATCAGGAAGGATACTCTTGCAGAGGCTTAGACTCTGATTTGCTTTAATTCACAGCTCCGCAATAAATTTCCATAGTGGGACAGGGAAAGGCACTCTCTGTGCCTCACCAACCAATGCATAACAGGATACAGCGCAGCCTTTCTCCCAGATACACCTTTTACTGGTCTGCAGAGCTAGACTCTAAGGTTACAGATACACAGCATAATCTAGAAGGACTTTGAAAGATCCGAACTAGCTCTTGAGATTAAATTAGAGTGGAAGACAGTCACATTAACAGCACATGAGGTCAGTTAGCCCTGATGAAAAGCAGAATCTGTGCTATAGGATGCCAGCTGGGTACCTTTCTCTTTCTACCACTAACCTCAAGACCCTTGAGAAGAGTTATTAGAAAGTGCATTGCCATATCTGGCTTGCCCGTGCTGATCCTCATGGAGTGAGATGATCATTTTAAGGAATTTGGGGGGACAACCTAAACATTCCAAAATCTGCCACAGACCTTTTCTGCTCACAGTATTGAAAGACTTGGGAAGAGTAAGAACCTGGCAAATGTCCCTGGCACAGGGTGACAAGGCAAAGATAATGCCTCCTTAAAATGATCCCTAAGCCTCTTGGTGAATGATCCCCTCTGGCAAACATATTCCCTTTCTCTCACTGAGAACACAGTTCTAGGTCTTCTCTAGAGAAAGAGGAAAATGTTTCTTTAAGAAGTTTATGAGGGGGTAAGTAAAAAGAGAAGCGTGGCTTCCTTGGAGTACAGAGGCTGTGCAAGTAACACAAGTCATGGTTGAGAAGAGAAATGTGGCAGGTGGGACAGGGAAGGGTGAAGTACAGCTTTGCAAAAGGAGCATAGTAACACATTAATGTTGGTATATAATAGCACTTAATATAACATGTACTTGGAATTGCAAAACCCCTGCACCATCACAAATCTTGATGCAGGATAGCAACAGGCCATGTGAACACACTTAACACCCAATACATTTGGGCATCTCGTTCCCATTACCTTTAATGGGAGTCATGCATCTAACTGGGATTTGGTAACTGTTTCTGTGCATGTCCCATGAGCCTGCACTGAAGTACAGATAAGGCCATTAGTTTGTACAGTGTATGTCCAGACGATGCTAGGTCTAGGGAAAAAAGACAGCATCACTGTATCTGGGAGTTGCTAGCTCCAAAATCATGCTGTGCCTTAAACATATGATAACTTTCAAAGTCAGTTTTGTTTTTTTCTTCAGGCCTATTCCCTAATGGTATCACCTACTGCATGTTCTGGCTTGAATTAAGCAACACCCTCTTCAGAAGTAATTCTGCAAGAAATTGAGGTGATTTCAGCATATTTCAAAGTATTAAAATCAGTTTAGCATGTATCAAACTCCAAAATAAAGTAGATAATAGGCATTAATCACCCAAGTAAATCCATTAGTCAGTTGCACAGTGTCCATGGCTGTTCCTGTACCTACAGCATCAGTGAAGTCAGAATGAAACATCAGCCTTGTCTGACTTGCTACAGCAAATCCGTGTTACTTGAGCGAAATAAAGAATTTCAGCTCCTGTGATCTCCTCCCTTGCTTTTGCTAATTACTTTGGTACAGAGATTTCAAAACTATTTTTATGCCATAATAAAAAGGTAATGGCTCATCTGGCCTGCAGAGGCATAATTACTACAAATATATTTGTTATGCAGATAATGATTCTGAATAGCATGTTTCCACAGGCAAAACCAAGCAAGCAGGCTGATGACTGTCACCTGACTGCCAGTCTTCTAGAACAGTGCCCCTCCAGAAAGATCAACACCACTGCCTAAAAGCTATAGGAATGTGTCTTAGGCATTACCTGATATTTTGTCTTTCCTCATATTATCAGTTGAAGTTGTGTATTTTCAGAGGGTTGGGGGTTTTTTTCATGTTTTGTCAATTTTGCTGATTTTAAGATCACTAAATAAACACTGTCTTTCACCCTAGAAAGTCAAATTTCAGCCAACTGTTCACCACTATGGAAATAGTTGTTCAATATTTGTACATATTTAATTAATAGGATATCTAAACTGATTAAAAAGCTAAACAAAATACGATGTGGATTTATATGTTTTTAATTAATTTACATATACAACCGGATTTACCAATCCAGTTGCAAGATATTGCAGACAATCTCCGTAGTTTCCTAAAATCACAAAGAAAGTTCCATACCTAGAAAATAAGTCCAGGTTCTTTAAATTCCCTACTTAAACTACCCCTGTTTCTGAAATGCAAGAGGAAAAATTTGGGAAAGAAGGAAAGACCAAAGAAAAACAACAAAAAATACCATTCTTCCTTTAAAAATGGAAAATAGTCTAATCTTAGTAAAGAAAGTGTTCTGGAAGTTTGAAGTTCTGCATGTAAAGGATGGAGGGATTCTGAGGAGTTCAGACAGGTATTTTTGTCAAGCCACAGTTAATGACTGTTTTCATTTCTCTTAGTCACAATGTCCAGAAAGATTTTACCTTAAAAAGACCACAGCAACCATCTTAAAAACCAACTGCTTCTGCTACAGAGATCTGCTGCTCAATTACCACCAGTATTGCATGTTTTACCTCAGCACATGCCAATTCAAGAGTCAAATGTTGTCTTTCCTGCTACAAATAGTCAAAGATAAGAATATCACAAAAGCAAACTCTCAAGTAATACCTCTGCCCTTGCCAAGTGACTGCAAGTTTGAGGTGCTTCCAGACCTTCCCCCTCCTTTGAGGTGAAATGAAAGCTGAGAAGACAAGATACCCATCATGTAGGTAGCTGTCTAGCAAACAGACACAAGCCCATTTCTTGACAGTGCTCCCATACTGCACACAGGCAACCTGTTGCAAAGTTCCCAGGCAACATACTTCTGCCAACCACCTACCTTGGAGCCATGTCCTTCTGGGCACTATAACAGAGAAACTGGGTAGTAGCAGTTTACATTACTTCCACATGGCCCTCGTCTGCTCATACCTGATGCTACACCATCCCTTTCCTGTGCCAGGATACCAACTGCGCCAGGGCCGCACAGTGAACCACACCAGGACCTGACTCAAGTTACACAACCAGGTTATTTTTCAGGCAGATCAGCCTTCTGATCCTACCCACAACTCCACCCCAAACACTGCTGTAGCAGCACAACTTGCAGGGGCACACGAGGAGGCTGGGAAAAAGAACCAACACGGGAAAACAGGAGCTACTTAGGCCATCTCCACTGCCAAAGTAAGTAACTTGTTAAGTAATTTGTTTACAATCCATTCTCAAACAAAGATTTAAAACATCTGAATTCCTGAACTCTGAGTCTTACCCCTTCTCCTCCATCAATCCCTGCTTCCAAGAAATTCATAAGCCTAAGCTTAATAGCCATATTATGAAGTTTTCTCTCACTTGCAGTGAGGGTCAAGTAACCAGTCTCACATCGTCTCTCTTTCTCTCAAGCACACAAAGCCATCCACAGTACAACCATGCCAGGCAGGGGTGAATATTGTTAACTGGTTGGGGTTACTCATTCATGTTTGAAATAATTTATCTTGCCAGATTCCTTTGGTACTTCCACTTCTGTCTCAAGGAAGAACTCAGAAACTGTTGAAAACACACAGAGAGAGGGACAGCAAGCAAAAAAGTAGACAAAAAGGAAAAAGAAAATGGACAAATGATAAACATGTTTGAGTCTCAAATTAAAATGGGTGAGTTTCCAGATCATGTCTAGATTTACTCCTAGACGATGTGTTTGCCTGAATCAATCTGTCCATCGTCAGCGAACAACTGGCAGTCAGCAAACACTTCAATAGTCTTCTCTTGAGTTATTTTGTACATTCCAGCTTCTTCATTGCCAGCTGTTCAAACCTATTTGCAATGATTTGTTTTTCTTTGTAGTTTGAAGAATGTGATGACAATCAGTGCAAGAAAGTCGTACAATAGTTAATGTTGTGCAAGCACTGGAATAATGAGAAAACTGTTGTCGGTAAACATGGTCATTTCGCTAAAATGTATTTATCCAGTTGTTAAGACTTGCTTAGTCCATGCTGGTGTGGACTACTGGAATTACTGAATATTAAATCTGTGAAATGTTCATTTAACTCTATTGATAAAATAATAAAAACGAAGCTCAATACATCAGGATCAGATGGGCAGTCTTGAGCACAATGAAGAGCACATTCCCTAGAGAGTAAATGGAAGATCCTAACTTCACTGGCAATAAGAATCAGCACCAACATAAGAGCTGATCTGAAACACATGTCCAGGCCTAACAGGCTACCTTGACAGAATGGTTCACTAGCAGTATTTCAGCAGTATTGCTGAAAAACAAAGGCAATTTTTAGTAATATAACTGCAAGAAAGAAATAACAGAAATTCCACCTCCTAAAAGCTCTCTTTTCTTCCCACCCACTTTGAGTGGATTTTTTCTGCTACTTGTCTCTGTCTCATTTCTAAGTCAAACTCCTAGCAGCTGCTTATTGAAGACTTCAATGGTAATTCTGGCTGGCTAGTGGCAGATTTTTTCTTTCAAAACAACAGACGAAGAAAGATACACAATAAGAAAGATTTCTTCACAGTTTCCAACACAGTAGATGAGTAATTCAAAAGGTATCAAGAATTTCTTCCATTTGCAGTATTGCTCTCTTCGGCTTTATTTAGAGGATACAACAAAAACTAACGTAAGAGATATCAACAATGCTGTACCACACAGAAGGATCTCCTTTGCAAGGGGAAGGATGTAATTAACAGCTGTCACATATAAAAGTTAATTGCACATTATTCTTTTGCAATGGAAATTCCTGAATCCATTTCAGTAGTTTATCAAGATAAAACACGGTAAACAAAACAAGATAAAACCCTAACAACTCCACCCATAATTCATTCAAATGTTTAAACACTCTTTAAAAGATAACTTAGTTTGCTCCTGAGTGACATGCACATGGTATGTAAATAACCACACACATAGGCTGTGCTCACTTTAAGGCTTTGATTTAAACCTCAGAGAAAATTCCAGAAGAAACAGTGAACTGCAACTTGCCACAAGTAAACTACACTCTTGAAAGCACACTGCATTCACCATATGGTAAGATCAGGGAGCGTTCATGGTGAATCTCTTGTGATACATGAAGATGCACAGCCTACACAAAGCTTATATTCCAGAGATCTGGATCCAGTTTCAATGTGCTGTTGATCTTGCTCACTTTTGCAAACATTTGATAGAACTGCTGTTACTTAATCACAACCACAGATCCAATACCACGTGCAGATAGATCAACAAGAACATTCTTGTTATTCTGGCATGCCTTCTGTTAGCTCTTATAAAAGAGGTTTCCATTCTTGCATGCCTAGGACTAAAAGTTCCATCAAAATCATTCATCAGTTTTGTAATGCCCCTCTGCCTGACCCTCACTGCCTCGTACAACAAGCAACCTGCTGCATCTTCTTCTGTAAAGAAGAAGCCTATTCATCTAATCCATCAAACAGAAAAGGAGTAGTTGTGTTGGCAAAATTCATGCAAAAGGCACATTGTGGTAGCTAACTGAACCTCCAGGATCCACATCACCTTAAAACTCTTACCTTCTGGCACAGAACAGGCAATACTGCAGTAACCAGACAAACAGGCAGCTGACAACTACATTTAAACAGATTGGGCCTGATCATCTTTAGGCCAAGGTTGTAATGAAAAGACTACAAGCAAGATTTTAAAATTACACGCCTTAGATGCTGCTTATGATACAGCTTTTCAAGAATGTTTACAGTAATATTCTCCTTTAGGGTAGGCAGCATAGGGTTTGTTTTACACTAGCCTACAGCATCTGAAATCTTGGAGTTGGGTAAGACATAAAAGTAGAATTGAAATGGACTGACCGACTTTAGACCTTTAGTGATTTATTCACATTGCTAAGAGAAGGCTGACCCTAGCTTTTGATGGGAGGGCCCTAATACAGACACTATTCTGAGCTGAGCTTTAATTATACATAAATAGTATCTGAAAGAGATACTCTGTTGGAACTAACCCTTTCACACCTTGACTCATATATTTTTCCTTAACCAACAGAAGACATTTAATAGATTAAACTATTAAATATTACTCTGGTCCAGACCTGCATCGTAAATCCGAGACAACATTTTCAATTAGGACAGCCTGAAATGACTTGTTTTTCAATGTCCATTATCTGATATACCTTTAATTTATTATTCTAGTAATGGAGCTTGTTAAAATTAGGTGGCATATCAGAATCTAAATTATACATTAGGAAAACCCTGGAATTATATAGCTTTGCCTCTTTTCCAAACCTCTCAACCTCATTTTCCTAAATCCAGCCTGACCAAGGATTTCCCTAGGTTATTAAATTGTTACCATTTCACAGATTTTTGTATTAGTGGAATGAAACTACTAAAAATATGTCATGAGAAAAGCAGAGGCTACCACAGATGGGGAAGTAGTGGCAAGAACTGGAAACAAGAACTAGAAAGGAGCTGGTTTGAGTTTTAGGACTGACAAAAAAGATTCACCCTTTCAGTATTCATTCTGAAGGAGTTCAGACTGCTTTGTATTTGAGGAGGAATATTAATTTCCTCATTCCCCATTCCAACCTAATTTACACTGCAAGTCTTTCCCCAAAAACTTGCAATTATAGTAAGGAGGAATAGAATGGCAGCAGATTCTATTTTATTGTATATGACTCTACAGCAATACACACATACCAGTTTGTCTTAATGACTTCAAAAATTCAGTAACATCTATGGAGAGCTGAACATGTAACACTCCATATCAGGGAAGACAATTCCATGTTTTGTACTTTTAACAACTTTCATGAATGTTGCTTTTCTCTGTCAATTTTACATCCATTTTTCCACTCTTCCAGGTCCTTCACAGACACTAAGTTACAGTACGGCTTAACCTCCGATAGAATCCAAGGCACTGCACCAGGAACCGTTAACTGTTTCAAAATATGATCTCATTCTGCTTTTTTCTTATTGCTTAACCAGTTCCTCATCTCACGCTCTCTCTCCCATGTTAAATGAAAAATAAGACTCTGTGAGGAGCTTTGTCACAGGCTTTTTGAAACATGATCTCCACATAAAAGTTGCTGCAAAGATGTGGATTGCACCAATCAGAAGAGGGATCAGAAGACCAACTGCCTGGCCATGACTCATTTTCTGCCACACATGTAAGCTATGCCTTGAGAGAGGCACAGAAACAGAGATCAAGACGTCTTTGATAAAATGGGTTCTGTAGTTTAATGATTGGCTCCAAGTAAGAAACAGCTTCACTACTCTGAAAAGGAATTGTTTGTGCAAATCATATGGTGACTCTCAGCAGACCCTTTTTGTCTAAGTCATTAAGACTCTCCCTCCTACCACTATTAGTCATGCTGAGTATTAATATTATTCATTATTACTCATAGTTTACTCTTTGAATAACCTCATTAATTTCAGTGAGACATTTGTAGTAGGAGGTATTAGATAATCTATGCATTTATATGTGCATGCATGTCTAATTAAAGGCTATCAAATGAAACAACTGAGTTTCCCTTGCTGACTAAGCCGATCCTTGAAATTCTGGACGTAGAGGTGAAAGCATTTGTGGCTGCTGATGGAGACACGCTAAGTCAAGCTTTCAAAAGTACCTGTGGCAGAATCAGTCTTCACAGCAACTTTCACAAGGATACTGCGAAGTTACACCAGCCTTTCACCTCCAGGATCTAAAGCTTGAAAAGGGGCAGCTGCCCTCAGTACTCCCAGTACCCTCAGTACTCCCAGACATTGTATTAGTAACAAAATTAGAAAGCAGATTTAGAAGAAAACACACGCAGGCTGGTACCTCACAGACCACTCTTCCTGGTTTTTTGTGCATGCCACTGATGTTCAAAACATTTCTCCTCTGCGGATCTTCCTGCTTCCAAAGTAAGAGAGAAGAGCAAGCCAGTTTAACCATTCATTACAAAATCAAACTGTACTTTATTTCCCTCTGTAGGCATCCTGTGATAAGACCATCTGGGAGCAAAGGGAAGACTCTACTTAAAGAAGTAAAGGGCCAATGGGAGCATCTCAAATCATCCAGGTTGTAAATAACAAGAGTGTTGTTTTGTTTTTTATTTTAAAACAAGAGAGAGTTAATTTTCTCAGTGACTTCAGTACATTTCAAAACATCATGTATGACAACATTAATTCTTTGATTATATTTCTAAAGAGAAAAATTCTGGTGATAACTTTCTACAGAAATAAATTGGGATAGCAGTGTTACAGGCAGCAGGAAACTGGAGGGGGATGCTGTCTGAAAACAGGACAGTGAGTCAGAAAAGCATGACTTATGTCTGCTCCCTGATAATTTCCTTCAAATGCTAAAGAAATTACTGCTATGCGTGAGATTTATAACTTTTTACACTGTCCCCATGTCTTCCCCTCACTCCCCTCCCCCAAGCAAAGATTACTAGAACAGCTACAGAGTCATCACCCATCCTGTTTTCTCACACTATCCACCTCATCCCTATGAAAGCCAGCTGGATCAGGCAATGCCTGTGAAGCCAGGCTCCTAATCCCATCAGGGGAGGGTGATAGCAATCTGAAAGTGGCAAGGCGGGACACTAAATACTACCACCCACAGGAAAAACTGTACTCAGCTGCCTACAGACTATGCAAGTCTGTCTGCTCTCCTGGCCTGGCAAAGGAGCAGAGAAACAAGGAGAGGATCAGTCTGTGCTGTTCAGTGACTAGGTCTTTGAGAAGCAGACCCTGTCCTTCCCACAGCTCTGTGAAGCACATCTTGAATGTCAGCCCTGTACTATTGAATTTGCTCAGTCTCATGCACTAGACATGTTGGCTCACATGAATGATTCCCACTTCACTTTTTTCTGAAGCCAGGGTTAAACTTCACGATCAAGACAGAGCCGCAGGCTAGTGTGACATCTGAGGTCAGCTTAGTGGATCACAAAGAGGCTACAGCTCTTTTGTCACCAGATCCCACTTACTGTGTTCCCATGTTCAATGAAGTCCTACTACTGGATGCACCTGATCAACATTGACCCCTCTTCCACCTTCACAACCCACTGCACGGAAAACCTTCCTCCTGTCCAAGCCTGGCTGTGGAACATTTGAGAATAAATCAGGACACGGCACACTGGATGACACAACGCTGCCTTCTTCCTCAAATTGTAAACATGAACCATCCCCTGCAGCTGGGGACAATTTTAGTCACCACAAGCTCTTAAGAAATAACAGCCTGTGCACTTCCCTCAGAACTGGTGTATTTTGCTCTGATACAGACACATACTGAAGCCGGAGAAGGAAACATTTATCTCTTTCATAGTGGAGCCTGACTACTACAGTCAGGCATCATCTAATCCAAAGCAATGAACTAAGGGATCCTACCAGTGACTGAGCTCTCAAATTCTTCAAATACAAAGAAGATAGGCTTCTTCTTCACACACGAGGAAGAGCAGAGTTCTTCTCAGACTTGTAAATATTATCAGAGGTACATTAAAGATATCAATTGCTAGGATGCATTTCTGGACAAGGGCCAATGCCAACATGGACCACAGCTGTGTACAAACCCTCCACTGCTTCGTTCTGAGATCAGTCATAATCTCATAGAGACTGACCAAGGCTGACATACTTTAGCTTAAAAAAAAAATAAGCTCCAGGGCATTTGCAAATAACTAGTGTAAGAACCAGAGCTTATCAGACAAAACCAGGATCTTCCACACCTGTGAAACTCAGGTCACATTACTAAGAATTCTGTAGGTTCAGTTATATTGTTCAGTCATATCAGTCAGGAAATTCTGAATTAATATATTTCTTTGTTTGAGAAATAGAGGAAACAGATATTTATCTATCACATAAGAATGGAATGAAGAAATATTAGGTAACATCTGTCTTCCAGGTGACTTGTGTGATTGTCACACAAGTACCTAGATGTATTAGGACTTTAGGGGTTTTTTTCCCTGAAAAACTCATCACATAATCTGTCTTCTATCATACACTCATGGTAATTCTCATGGATATAATAAAATTACCTGTTATAATCTTTTAAGAAACATGTTTCATCAGGGGTTCAATGAACAAATACTTTTTAATGGAAAACATAACACTAAACCCACTTTAAAACTATCTCAATTTTGATAATGAGAAAAGCTGGGTCAGTCCTATGCCCAGATACTGGTAAGCAAATGGCAAATTGACTTCATTGACTTCAATAGGAGAATGATAGTCCCTCAAGGCAATGTATTTTAAGTTACTGATATTCACAGGAATTTCCCTGCAAGCACAAATGTCATACAGTAACCACTGGGCAAGAATAAAATGGTGACATTATTACTAGTGCAGAATAATGGTTCATGATCTTTGCACTGTGCCCTATAGTGCAAATGTCACTACATTTATTAAGATATTTCTTTTCCTTTGTGTTTGAGGGTATGGATCACAGCAGGAAATATTTTTATTTTTACAGTGACCTTTGCAAAGCTTGCACAGCTAGATTATGTTGTGGTAATGGGACAACCCAAAGGTCATAAAACATTATTCTGCCCTAGTAACTATTAGAAATGTGATGGGAGTTAGAAGAGGTATCTGTCCCCAGGGCCAGTTTTTCTAGTCTTCCACCTCTGGAGACCTGGGTTCAGTATTGGCCACACCAGTTACATGCTGGAGGCTGTTGAGTCCTTGCTAATATTTCACCAGTTAACTAAAGCCTACGCTTCCTGATTTGGTGAAGTTCCTTCACTCTTTAGATACTACTGATTCATCCAGTTAACAAACTTAATGTGGGGGGAGTGAGAGCTGATTTCCAAATGCAAAGGAAAATGCTGCCATCCCCTTAAGAACAGACAGCCCGAAACTACAAAACCAGCTCGAAGGTGAGGAAGAGGCATTATCCTGGATAACACTGACAAATAAAAACTCCTAACACAGCAGTGCACAGCTTGTTGGCAGCAGGCTATACTGGTGATATTTCAAAGTGATTGTCAAAACATTAGACTATGATGATGAGTACAGTACTTATTGTGTTAGTTCATACTTTTCAAAATTACACATCTAAAACACAGTGCAAGAAAAGCAATGCAAAAAATGATATTTTTTAAGATTTGTATAGCAGATAGGAAAGTGAATTGCAACACTGGCTAATAGATACAAATGCGTGCAATATGTATTTTCATCACAATGTCACTTAGGGGCACGGGATGCAAAGTGACAACTGGAAAAAAAAAGTGAAATCCAAGGCTCAAAATCACGTGAAAGACCAAAAAAAAAATAAAAATAAAAAAAATTGGTGCATCCACTGATGAGTTCAAACTGCCCTGTTGATTCACACATAAGCAACATAAGGTGAAGTAGTTGCATCAGAAAGAACAGGATTCCTAGGGCTGACACATGAATTAGAAAAGCATTTGCCTCCTTTGTTTCAAAACACCCTGTTCTGGCACTGCCACAACATGTCACTTTGAAACCAAAATGGCATTGAGAAAAATTACACAAACATGGGCATGTGGTTAACCCTGCTCGGGCTTGTTACCAATATGTAACCACCTGATTTTTTAACTCAATGTTTTGCATGCCAGGATTATACAATTATTTTTTTTTTTTACAATTTTTAGCCTCCGGGTTGTAATTATATTGTTGTTTTGCTGGTATGACAGTATTGTATGCTATATAACTTTAACAGAACACCACCTTGTCATGTCTGTGCAACAGTAAGTGCATCGCTTGGTTCTCTTCACATGAAGCTGAAACCATTTTAGATATTCCACTGCGATAGAAACAGGGAAGAACTGCACTGAGAGAAAAGAACCAATGGCAATTTCACAACAATTTTATAAAACAAGAGGAATGTGTTTGGGGACTAGATTTTTAGGAAGATTACTAGTAGGATTCAATCTAGTTTTTTTATTTTGTTCTTAAAAAAAACCAAAACCAAACCAAGCAAACAAACAAAAATCCAAAACAAACCCCTCAACCCCAAAAAGAAACAAACAAACTCCCCAAAAAACCCAAGAAGACCTGATGTAATTTTCAAGGAAAATTACCACAGAATAAGACCTTTTTTCCGACAAGGATTGAACGTGCCCGGTGAACTTCACACTGGATTCTGGCAAAGTGAGCAAGCAGGTTTTGTGACACCAACCTGCCCTCTGCTGGAAGTATAAGAAAGTGCTAAATACAAAAGACAATCCAAATATATTTCAAAAAATATATCTTTGATATTTTTTGTACACAGACAGTGCCTTTTCACGTTATATGTTCACTTTCTGTAAATGAAAATGAACTAATTTTTCAAATTGCGAATAATTCATTTCATTCAGTGCTACAGAACAATGTACAAACACCTCATCTACTAAGAGAACATTACTGATCCTGCATAAACCTAAGTCTATGAAAGAAGGCAAATGTAGGTACAGTGGAGAGTCTGCAGGATGCACTGACCAGACAGCAATATCTGTGTCTTTCTTTCCTCATGAAATTCACCACTGTCTGGTACATGTGCACTTCACTTCTGGGAATTTTCATCTTCCTCTAATATTTTCACTCTCCATAGACTGTCAAAGTCATATCAATCCCTGCTGTCTTGTTCCACTTCTATATAATCAATTACTTTTTGCCTTAAAAAAACCCCAAAACCTGTTTCAACAGCTCCAGCATATATGTTATATTCACATACACAAAGACCAATGCATATTAAATAGACACTTAAATCCCTTCAGCCTGATACAACCACATAATTTTTCTTTTAAATAGAATAACCTTATTAAAATTCAGTTTCCTTGCAAATAAATTACCATGTAGTCCAAATAAATGAGAGTGACCAGATTTTCCTTCTTGGAAAGCTGCAGATGCAGAATGTTTGTAAATATACGGTTTGTAGGTACTATTCGCTTATTGCAAAAGAAAAGCCCTATTTCTTCCAGCAGCCACTTAACTCTGAACTTAGAGCTAACTTGTAACTTGTTCTTAAATCCTCTGGTTCACTGCCCCTAGGTATTGCAACTTCTCCAACATGAGCACATTGCTAATAGAAGCTATTGATACCCTTAGCTCAAAAAACTTTTGTGCCAAGAGATGAACTGCGGGCCCACTCGCCTTATAGCCTCTGTTTTTTACGTAGACTTTATGCCAGCAAATAGTTGTCCCCAGGTGCTCCTGCACAAACACAGGGTTACTTAAAAGATTCTAGCCACAATCAACGCACTTTTCCCAGAACCTGCAAAGTTATGGTCACCCATGTTTGAAGCCGACATTCCTGTAAATGCGATCTGCAACACAGTTTTCCAATGGGGTGGATGGGAGTTCAAAGGACAGTGGATCTCAGGTGATCAAACAGGCACCTTCTCAGCTTTACAGGGCGCATATATTCAGATTTCACAACTTTCTGGGGACTAATAGCTCATCTCCCTGAGCAGTACCTACAGTTGTGTCATTATTCAGCCGTGTTTTTACATCAGCTGGCATGTGTCATTTCCATAGGCAAAGGTGTCCACTAGGTCTGAGCTCCTTCAGAGCTGCATTTGCATGGAGCTGCAAAGTGCTCAGTGACAGCTTAGTCCATGGCATCCCTGGCAGATAAGTAAAAGTATGGAGTATGGTCTTGCTGAGACCAACTCTGTGGTTTTCTCCTGCCTGGGACGGGACCTCTGGGATCCTAATGAGGTCCTTCCTATTCCAGCTGGAACCAGTGTCCATCATGAAGAACAAAACGGACAACCTGGAAGACCACTTTGCTCTTCTGAAAAACAAAGGCTTTCAAAGCTGCTGCACTGCACAACTTGCTCTGATTTCAACAGCCAAAAATCAATATGTCCATGTAGGCATTGGTGATGCTGCATTTGAAATGTGAAAATTTCTCAGCAATATGAAAGTTGACCTGCCAAGTGGCAAATACCTCGGAAACGCTGAAACCTCTGGAAAATCCTTATAAGTAAGTTTACAGCCACATGCTTGGAACAAAAGACTGCAGCTGGAAATATATGATATCATCTTATTCCCCTGCCAAAAAAAAAAAACAAAAACAAAAAAGGAAAAAAGTATGTATTTATTGCAGAGTTAAACTTCCTGGTTATGCACTCTCTACGAAGGTGTTTCAGTCTAAGCACTATTCCAGGAGAATCAGAGTTCATGTCTCCCCTTACACCTTTGCACTGCACAAATAAGTCAGTCTGGTCTTCAGGACAACCCTCAGCAGGCAGAGGCTTTGCCAGTACCTTGTGTTGATATAAGCAGTGTACTTAAGGTGGAAAAAATACAATTCAGTAAATATGGAACATAACAAATACATTCTTACATTTTCATTTTGCTGAGCAGCACTGGCACTTAATAGGATCCCAGGATGAAAAAAGACTAACTTAAGCCAAATTTGTGATATTTAAGATAATTATTAATTGAGTGCCTTGGGTTTGACTAGTAACAAAACCTATGTTTATTAAACCAAAGCACAGTGGTGAATGAACTAATTTTATGGCACACTCACTTCCTTTCTGTGACAGGGCCCTAAGCTATGAGAATTGTCTTCTTCGGCAGGTGAGAAGACACAGTATTTCCAGCTGAATCTCACGTTACCCACCTTATGGGCTGGTGATGGTACTTTCAGGTGCAAGTCTAGTGCCCATCAAGGACAGACTGTAGACCATGATGGGACACACAAAGAGGACTGGAAGACAGGGGCAGGATGACAGCATTCTGTTCCAAGTTACTTTCATACAGATGCTCTGGCACACTGCCAGACTATTTTCCAGTCGGGTTACCATCCTTTCCTTCTTTCTCATTTCTCTGCTCCTTTCTGTGCTGCTCAGTTCAGTTTGTATTTCACCTTACTAGCTCTCTCCTCTTTTTATATCTCTCTCTCCAGCCTCTCCTCTGTGGACTCTCAGTCAAATATAGTTAGGGTAGAATTCTCACAGTTTATTTCATCAAGAGTAAATGTTTAGAATAGAATGTTTAAAATGAGACAAAAGTGGGTTTCTGAATCTACATGCTAATCAAAGAAAAGTGTGGTAGACCAAAAAAAAGCAAACAACCACCCCCCCCCAAAAAATACAAAATAAAAAATTTAAAAAAAAAAAAAAACACCAAAAAAAAACCAAACCAAAAACCAAACCAATCTGTATTTTTCATTGACTGCAGAGATACTGCATGTTTCCTCTTCCCATGGACATTTCAACTGAAGTCAAGGCAGGTAACACTTGGAAAGACTTGTGTCAAGTCCTTCTTTTTTTCTAGGTTTGTACAGTTTGATGATCTCTATTGGGGAACTAAGTTTGAATTTTTCACTTTTTAATGCTAATATTCTTGCTTACACATTTCAAGTCTTGGTAATACAATGATAATATTCTTTCTTAGTTGTCACTGTCACTTACAATCCCCACAGTTTTGCCATGAATTATACCCCCAAAAGGGTAGCTACATTTTTAGAATGATCAAAAGGCATTTGATCACATGAGTGGGATACATCCCTGAATTTTCTATGTCACAGTTAAACTTATTTGCGTAGGCATGTATTTGTTTTGGCTTACAGTAATCTTGAAACACTGTGGTCACAGCAGATTTTTGCTTTGCCATTTTCAAATGATAATGTGTCAAAACCCTCCTGGGTCTGTCCTGCTCACTTAGTTCTGATTACTGTGCCCTTTCTTCCCTTTAAGTTTACTCCTTTTTTTCCAATCAAGACATATTAATTCAATCTCTCTAATTTCTGAGGCAGATGAAGTGCAGCTGACAGGTTTGAGGTGGAGAGAGGAGGAAACTTCTGGGTTTTTTTCTGCACAAGAATAATCAGGCTTGGTTACTTATTTTTTCCTACACAGTTGAAGCTCCACAGCACTGTAAAGACACAGCCTATGAGTTTGGAGACAGCACCTAGCATGTCCAGGAGCTCCTCTCCATAACAGATCCTGTGGGCATCACCGCAACAGAAATAGTAAATGTTCATTTTCCAGCTAATGCCAAAATACTAGCAGAATATAAAGCCCATTTTAAGCTGTAAAAGCTCAACGGCTGTCCTTATATTTGCATCGTATCACAGGACCAAATAAATTGCTGGTTAAAACACAGCTGCAAAAGGTCACAGCCAGAAGAGGATTTTGTCTTCCTTTTCCTTCCTTCTCTGGCAGCCAGGTGTTTTGGAGAGACCTTTTGAATCAGCCGCTGTTTACCAGCGCTCAGTTGCACAAGAGGGCACTGTAGCCCCACACATCAGTGCACAGTGCCTCAGCCCAGCAACCTGTTCCTCTGCAAAATCAGGCTTTAAACAGCTCTTCCCCTAAATTAAGAGCTCTTGTTTTCTCATCCAGGCTGGTAGCAGCAACAGCACTATGTGTAAAATGTATCGCTCTGGAGTAAAAGATACCTTTCAGTTCCAAACTTGAAAAAATTTGACAGTTATGGTTTACCTGCATCCCCAGGGAGTTGAAGTCAGGGAAGCTATCATAAGCTTCTTTAAAAAAAAAAAAAAAAAAGTTTAAATCCCAGTTCATGCTGTTGAAAGAAAAAAATCTTCTGTGCTTGCAATAATGTAAATACTTACATTATACTTACAAACCAAAACCTAGATATTCATTTACAGAGCAAACTGAAGAGAGCTCATGGTAGTTTGAAATGAAGGGTATTAAAAACTTATTAGCATGTCTGTCCACTTGTAAATCTTCATGTCTGTTTATGCTTCTAAATAAGTGGCCTGTTTTGAGGATCAGAGAACTCACAATTGCCACTAATTCAGATACAACTAATAAGCACAATATATGCCAAAATATCAGCCTACCACTAACACAAGATGTCAGAGAACATGTCAGAGATACCAAACTTTAAAAGGCTCCCCACCTAATATTTTTAATTACAATTATAATAATGAATAAAAAAATAGCAAAAAGATGTCATACTTATGTCCTAGCTTGGTATCCCATAGTACCCAAGGTTTGCAGCTCTAGAAACAAAGTAAGAGAAATTACATAGAATTGTGTTTATATTCTGATTTGACTCAAGCAGTGGGTGGACATGAAGGCTATTTAGCAAAAAGAAGTTTAGGATGAGAAAAATTAGAAAATTAAAATAGTATCTAAAATCAACCACAGAAGGTTCCATTCCTGGTAAACCAAAGAATAAGAGCATAAGAAAATTCTGCTTGTACTTTTAGAGTGCTTTTCATTTGGCACTGATGATTAACAGAAGTGGCTTGAAAAGAATAAATCTCAGCAACATGGGTTGAGATTTTCAGTGGGGAAATCTGCAACCAAACCATGGCAATGTCAGACTGCAGAATTTAAGGGGTTCCTATGGGGAATGAGGATTAAACTACATGAAGGAAGTGTTAAGCATGACAGTCCAGAAAGAGCTCAGAATACCCTTAAAGCTGATTGCTGGAAGCTCCTGGGAGAGGTATCAATCTGTCACATATCTTACTCTTATACTCTATTAGCTGCTTCAGGGACAATATACTGGTCAAGACAGACTCTTGGCCTAATTCCATATAACCACTATGTTCTTGTGATCCACCTTGACACACAAGAACCTGTATCATACTGACCCTGGGAGATGACCTGACAAACCACACTAGGCCCTCAGCCTATCTCCCTATGCCTGCATCTAAATGATAACACATTCAAAGCACAAAACTTCCAAGTATTTTCCTGCTCCTAACACCTTTCTTGGATCTCCTTTTCTTTCTCTGTTCCACTTTTCCAAACCTACACTACTGAAAAAAATTACAACCCAACAGCCTGTCTTAGGTAAGGCTTCTTTATGCAGTCTTCTTCTAGAAGACTCAGATTAAAAAGGCAGCTAAAAACTTATGATTTCAGCAGCTGATGTTGATCAAAATTTGCCAAGTCTCAGAATATATAATAAATTCATGTGCTGAATTTATTAGCAAGATAATTAGAAAGCCACCTAGTCTCACAAGTCACAGCTTCTCTCTTTCCTGTTCTTTCTTCTTTTCTTTTACATTTTTGTCTTCTTTTGTTGTTGTGAAGCAGAGCTGGACTACAACAGGTACAGTGAGTGTTCCAGCACAGTTCATCTGATATCAGGACACAGGATACCATCCTTATGCTGTGTAAAAACCAACCAACTAACCAAAAACACTAACCACCAAACTGCCAGAATTGCAGAATTTTTTCTTTAAATCCTCTCTGTAGCTAATAAAGGGAAACAGGGGATATTAGTAAAAACCTTGATATTACAAACATTTAGCTTTGCCCATCTCTTCAAAAAATTCAAAGTGACAATTATTTGCCACAGTATTTCATACACCAGTATCTCTGTTCTCAAAATGCCAGATAATGGTTGATAGCTTGCTACTATATGATGACAGTGCCACATAAACACCATGAACTGTCAAAGCCATTTATTCCAATAAAAAATAAAACAGCAGATGACGTGAAATCAGATGTGAATTTTTCAGATTCTAAGCAAAGGCACAACTGAAACCTGTATCTAGTGATCCACCTTTAGGTTTCCTAGAATTTATCTCCTATCCTCCTTATGCCCAGACACAGCTATCAGTTCCTCCTGCTTCTGCGAAGATTGCCATTTCTGAATGGAAAAGTACTTTGCTGAACCCAGTGCTAGCATTAAAAACCAGAAGCCTTCCCTATCTAGTAACTGCTGAAAACAATACAGGCAAGGTTTGAAAAGCTGTTTGTGTATAGCCAGTTCTAACATTTGCTATTTACAAAGAAAAAACAACTACAGTAAATTAATTCTACCAAGATTCTTTGCACTAACCACAGGAGCACTACAGGTGCATTTGTAAAGCCAAAGGGCATAGCACTAAACTAGAATAATCCCTTGTGACATACAAAAGCAGTGTCTGATTTGCTTCTATCATCCAAAGGCATTTGCTTGTAGCCTTGCGCTACCTAAATCTAAGGTGTTAATGTACTAGCCTGACTTCAGAAATCTCAGGAGTTGCTCACCCCAGGCGAAAGATGCATCTTTTTGGGGGGCTACCATGCAATATAACACATGAAAGCTCTATTTCTTCAAGGAATAAGGCAGCATCCTAGATAACATCTAAGGGAGCAGATTCTTTTTCCTCTCTTCTAGTCTAATTTTTATTTGATTTGTCAGAAAAATAATCATGTTGTTCTTATCCCAACCATCCCCCACACCTCAAAACCCCCTGCCAAAACAAAAATTCCAAATCCCCTCAAACCAACAAACTCTCAGAGCCAGTGCAGCACCGGACCATACTTCTCTGTTCAGATCCATTTTAAAGAGCTACAATTTTACATTACTTACCTAGGGCCAAATTCAACATGTTCTACTCATATTAACTTCAACAGTGATGCATGAAGAAATAGCATTCAGTGGGAATCCTTATACTGGTAAGTACTACTCAGTGTGCAGAGTGACATATCTGGGCCTTTGTGACAGTGCCTCTCTCACCTAGACTGAAGGCAGCCTGATTTTGGAAAGTCTCTGATTCCAGCCACCATCCTACTCCTGCTTGTATCTCCAGAATATCCGTATCTTTCTCCTAACCATACTCCTCTGTCTTTTCCAGGTTGCATCTGAAAGATGCATGCTAGATCATTATGCTTCACATATATACCTACTCTTTGCATGCTTAGGAGCATGCTAGATGTTCCATAACCATTACCACAGCAAATTGAGTATGAGTATGTTTTAAGTGTTATATTTGCAATCAAAAGTGCTAGAACTGCAAGCCCTGAAAACAGGTCTGTAAACCCTGATGGAGTTGCTGCATTGAAGCTGGAAACTGAAGCTATATGCTTACAAAAGACACATATAACCCTCAAGGCTGTGACCTGAAACCTCCTCCACGCAGGGGAGGGCCTCATAGGGATGTCCTGTTTTAATTAATATGGTAGTTCTTACAATTTAGGAACAGCTACACAATTTGGAGATTGTTAACAACATATTACAGAATAGAATTTAACATGAAGCAAGTTAGAACATCTTCAGCAGTGAGAAACACTACGTACAGATGAAGTGGCTCCTGATGGGTCTGGAAGCTTTCAGCTCAAGTGCTGAAAGGAAGTCAAGTTCAGAGCAAAAATATGCAAATGATATGTAACAGGGACCAAGACCCTGCATTAACAAAGAGACTCCATATGCAACTCCTTCACATTTCCTCCTGACGGGACTGTGCTGTACCATGCACCCTCTGTAGATCCACACCCTGCCTTAGGAATTTAAGTCCAACATTTTCATCAGGAGCTCAGGCAGGAAAGATGCCTGACTTACTCAGAACCACCTCAGGGAAAAGCATGAACGATATTGGGAGTTCAGCAGCTCAATGATTTTGTCTGATCCAATGCAACAGAATTTTAGGACAGTACAGGAAACAAACAGGGCATTGTTAATTTGGAAATGGTCAAAAGCATTAGAATATTACACATAAATCACAATGAAAGCAGACATAGGAACCACTGAGCCAGCTTCTACTGATCTGTTTCAGTGAAAGTTTTGCTCTCATGTAATGCTGCTCTTAATAAACAGCAGTGAACCCAAGATACTATTTGCTCATGAGGGCTGTCAGAAGGCAGCAATCTAAACATGCTTTCACCGCTGTAGGCTGAGGTCATAAATTGAGACTCTGCCACAAAAATTCTACAGTGGGACAAAACATTCAAATTCATTTGCTATAAAGCATTTCAGGCCCTTTTGGAAAAAAAACACTGAGTGAAAAACTTTTGCTCAAATTCAGCCCATCTAATCCCATAGTAAAGGCTATTGTACGCCAGCAGGGCACCAAAACGTTTCAGTTTACAACAAAGCAGAACTTCTGCCTTGTTCATTATATTACACATGATTTTAAAGCAACTGCTGCAGAAGGTACTGCATTTCTACAGAAACTTCAGTGGTATTTTCAGTACAGGTAATACGATGAATACACTTATTTACCTGACAGACTGGCACCTTTTATTAGAACTTTGACTTTTCTCTGCAATTTAAAGTACTGGTTCAAGAAAAGGTTTTCTTGGTATTTTCTGATACTATTGTATAATACACTGATGGTGAGGCTGTAATGATTTATAAACCTTACAGCATTTTATAAGTTTCTGTGTAATTGCAAAATAGAAATTGAAGGTGCATTTTGCTTATTAATAACAGTAGTAGCATTCAAAATTCATACTGTATCAAACATACATGATGACGCTAATAATTCTGTGACTGAGGATTGAGTATTACTTCCTGGTAGTTACCAGCACTTCTCCTTTAAAATGTAAATACAGTCTTTCTTTACAGCCATAGTTCTATAAAATGGTAAATCTGGTTTCAGGGCACTTGACATCAGATTTAAAAATGTGACAGAAGCACATGACACAAACCATTAAGTTTCCATGAAATAATTTTTCTTGATTGAAGCTCTTCAGTTAAGTCTTGTAAGGTACATTAGAATCATTAAGGTTGGTTGGAAAAAGATCTCTAAGATCACAAAGTCCAATCATTAACATGGCAATGTCAAATCCACCACTAAACCATGTTCCCACATGCCACATCCACATATTTTTTGAACACTTCCAGGGATGGAAGTGTTCACCACTTCTCTGGACAGCCTGTTCCACTGCCTGACAACTCTTTCAGGAAAAAAGAAATTTTTCCTAATATCCAATCTAAACCTTCTCTATTGCAACTTGAAGCACTCTCCTCTTGTTCTGCTGCCTGTTATGTGGGAGGAGAAACTGACCCCCCACACACCTTACTACAACCTCCTTTCAGGTAGTTGTAGAGAGCAATAAGGTCTCCCCTGAGCCTCCTCTTCTCCACCTGCTCTCTCAGCCGCTCCTCTTAACACTTGTTCTCCAGACCTGTCACCAGCTTTGTTGCCCTTCTTTGGACATGCTCCAGCTCCATTATTTCAACAGGCTTTGTTTGATAGTTCTCACATCTTCACACTGGCTCTGCAACTGACCTTTCTCAGTCAACTCAGATCTTCGGGCTGTACCTTCTTGCCCCTTTTCTGTTCCCAATGCTCAATAGTGAATGCTTGGTGTGCCCTTCAATGCTGACTCAGGCCTCCAAGTTTTCTTCTTTCCCTTGTATACCCATCAGAGTCAGGCCTTCCTTTTTTTGCTATTGAACTGTCCCATCAACTTCAAACCTGTTGATCCAGCCTCTATCCTTGTGCAGGCTGCTGCAGACCAGACAGAACTGAGTCCCTATGCCAGTCAGCCATGACTGCAAAAGCACCCTAACGCTGGCACCCCAACCTAGAGGGCAACCGTGCAATACCCTACTGCCAAGCAATGCAAGGACTTATTCCATCTACCACTGCCTCCAGAAAGCAAGCATCACAGCATGGGAACTCGGGGTCATACAGTGCTATGGCTCAGCACCTCAGGCAAGCCTCCCTGAAGGCTCAAAAGTGTAACATACTCAAGGGCTGCTGGAGCATCCAGCTCCTATATGACAACAAAACTAGTGCAATGGGAGACTAAAGTGCATTTAGTTGATTGAAAGAGACAAGAATTATCTACATACTGCTAAAAGAAGAGTGGGTACTCAGGGAGGGAAGGAACGAGAAGGAGGCAGCTCCAACATGCAGCACTCCAAATCCCAGAGGAACATAAAGAAAGTACCTGAAGTCTGAAAACAAATGTATAAAGGAGATTGCTTGGTGATATCTCACAGGGATTACAGGTTCACAGTGGGATAGCTCACATGGCTGGAATGTTGCAATGGATGAATACAGGCTCTTGAGAAAAAACAGGCTGGGAAGGTGAGGAACATGGATTGACATGAATATATGCAAAGGGCGGGCTACAAGACACACTGCTTTGCTTGGAACAAGTGATGAGGCAGTCCAGACTTTATGGGTAAGAATCAGAGAACAGTCCAACACGGATGACTTTGTGCCAGGTGCCTGCTACAGACCTCCTGGTCAAAAAGGGGAAGTAGAAGAAGCCTTCCATCTGCAAGCTGGAGGAAGCTCCATGAGCTAGTACTCTAGCTCTGCTCCCCGCTGGTACTCACTGGGGATGAGAACCACCCTTATATCTGCAGATAAGGTAATGCATCTGGGCAGAGGCAATCTAGATTTCCAGTCTGTGTTAATGGTAATTTCTTTGTGCAGGTGACTTCTGAGTCTTCAGGACTTCTTACAATGGGATGTAAAGGGCAGCCATAAGATTGTGATTAAAACTCTGAGAGAACTGAGAAAGACAAACAATACAATTACAAACTGGCACTTCAGGAGAGCAGAATTTAGCTTAGTTCAGGGATATTCTTGGTAAGGATCTCATGGAAGACTGCTGCAGAAGGGAAAGGACTGCACGTGAGAGCTGACTGGTCTTCAAGGACAACCATCTCAAAGCGTAAGACAGCCCATTCCTGTATGCAAGAAGTCAAACAAGTGTGGTGGAAGGCCAGCATGGATGAACAGAGAATGCCTTACTCCTGAATTCAAATACAAGAAGGAGGTGTACATAAATAGTATGAAGCAGGAGTGGACTTAGTCTCTTAGGCTCTGTCTCCCATTATATGTCTTGAAGTTCTGCAAATTTCTGCAAGCACTACCACACAGACAGTGATATTCTTTCCCTTTCCTCCAAAAAAATCCTCTTTTGCAGGCTCTAATGAACTTAAACAAGGATAACTTTGCCTCTAGATCATGACTTTAACTGTTTGGCTTAGTAAAGTTCTCATTTGAAATTTCCATATTTAGCCTGGAGTTTAGCAGAGTTTCTGGCCCTGATTCTAGTGCTGAGTTGTTTTATAACAACAGGTTATAAAACCTCTCCTCATCTTAAGAGGAATAACTGTCTTCACTGCTGTCTGTCCTGATCCATCCAGATCTTCCTCAGAGCATGAATCAGACACACATCACAGATAGAACTTTCACGCGTATCTATGGCTATGGCCACTATAGCTACTGTATCAGTACTATCAGCAGCTGCTATCAATAGGTACTGTCTATAGCTACTGATACACCTGTAGGGACAGAAGTCTGTAAGCCTATTCAGATCCAGGCACAGCTATATATCATTTCCTGAACCAAGTTTTGCAAGACCAAGTCAAGAACCAAGTCATTATGTCTTTGGGTGTTTTAAGACTGAAGAATTACAGCCCGGCAATCCTGAATGCACTCATCACCTTTTTGAAATGAGACAAAGATTTTTGTAAGCCACTTAAACCAGCTACATGGCCACCACACAATTCTGCATTCATCTCTCTCTCTCCTCAATTACTGTTGGCTGGAGTTTCCAAGTGTCCTGTGAGATGACAGAAAACGTTGTTGTTTATGCAGCACGTTATGGACCATGTCTCAGACAGTTCATAATAATGAACTTCTAGTTTTTCAAACTAGTACAACCTGCTACTCCCACAGTGGATTTTAGGTTTCTCCAATTGTATCTCTGACAGATAATGGAAACATTTTCCACTTCCAGAGCCCAAGGCAAAAAGTGTTAACTCAACATATATCTCCTTTTCCCCAAATTAGCCCCAGGAAACCTATCCTGAGAGGGATGTAATCATTTGCAGTTAAATTTAGGTGATCATGACTATATTACAAGGTCACCAGCCTGCACAAGAAAGGTCACCCACCTCAAGCATTGCTGTGTTCCCTGTCACCTCTTCCTATCTGATCATCCCACATTTCCTACAGCCAAGACACAGTGACTTTGCAGTTCTTGCCCAGGAACTTTGGGTTTTCTGGACACTCAGAAGGACCACAAAGGCAGTAACGAAGCATTTATCCCAACAGCCTGGAGAAACACTGGTTAATCTGAAGGAAGGAGTTTTGTCTCTTTGAACGATAAAGCTGCAATTTCACAATTCACAATATCACAAAGTTAACATAAGGTTACACCAAAGCCAATTCATACCCTCTCTTCCTACAGTCCTGGAGGACTGCTTGCAATTTCCTTCTCCTCCAATCCTGGCCATGTAATCCTGCCCTCTCCTCTCCATTGCCTCTGTCCTTGTGTCTTAGTTGAGCCGACTCAGCTCAAAAACCCAACAGCATGTAATTATCCTTTTCTCCTGGATGTGTTTGCTGCCGAGTCTGTAAAATGAATCGACACAGAGGCTGGATGAGCCCCACAGCTGGTACAATGTAAAAAGTGAACCCACAAACCAAGCATAAAAAGGAAAGACTATGGAAATACATGAACCTTTCTCTTTTCTCAGCAATAAGTGGAACCCTAAATCAGCTCAATCACCCTCCCACAGATTCACTCTTCCTCTTCAGTAAAGATATACCATAAAAGAGAGGGATTTTTACCATAATTGGGAGCTTTGGCTTAGCTATTAACCTGTGTAGCTATATAAAGGACACTGAAAGCTTTAGCTGTTAGACAAAAGAGTGTTAATCTGTGTAGTATCCATCAGTACTTTTTTCAGATGTGGCTATGGCCAGTCTTTAAGTCTTTCTATAGAGTGTTTTTCACACTCTATTTCAGTGACCTTTAAGCATTATGGGTGGCCATTAGCACCTCAGCATAACAATATTACATCATCATGGCTAGGCTTGGGAACGAAGATTTGGGAACAATATTACATACCACCTGGACAATAATAAAGATCAAATGTGATGAAAGTGAATAGGGTGGAGGAACACAATATGTCTTGTTTGCTGCTGCTTTGGCTCTCCCTGTGACTCCTGGTTTGGAGAACAGTCCACCAACAAGCAAAGGGATTTGTGGTTTGGGTTTGTTTTTTTTTAATCTCCAGTCCCAGGGTAGGTTGAGAAAACACCAGGAGGCATTGTGTCTCATCTGGTATTCTTCATGCTTCCCTATGGAGACTAAGTACAAGTCAGAGCAGAGGGAGACACAGGCTACTACCTTAGCCACTTACTAGACCCACGATCTGGTCTAGTAGAAAATACTCCACTACTGTTTGTTTGTTCATTTCTTGTGTGGTGTACTAGAGCCAAACACACTCCCTTGTTCCATACCAAATGTGAAACACAAAGCAGCCTGCCACAGAGCATCCCTCCTGCAGCTGCTAGTCAAAGACACTGCCCTGGAACTGCTACTATTTCAGGCCATTTTTAGGGGAATTGCATCTCCCCTAATGATTCTCATTCAATGGGAATGTCAGAAACAAGAACTGAACCCACATCATAATCACAGTTTTTGGGAGCAGAAACCACATTCAGGCTATTAAACACATTCCATTATACTGCGCAGTTATTAAGCCTTTTGTGGAACGACAGGAACAGGAAGCTGTGTTTTCTAACACCTGTGTGAATGGCTTTCTCTTCCCACAGTTGGAATAAGGAAAGTGCCAGACCTAACCATAAGGTAAGGGACTGTGAACTTAACTGTCGAACAAGCGCATGTCCACGGAGAGCTGTTCTGGGATATGAGAGGAGCTGGAAACCTACATTCCACCATCCTCCCACAGCTACCTAAATGCTGTGATTGTACCACTGTGGCATCTCCACCCTGCTCAAAAGTCCTCTCACCATTTTCCAGACAGAATGTTATACCAACCTCATTAAACCTTTTCAAAGACCAGTACCTAAACTGGCCAGGTCACCATCCAGACATCAGCTGTCATGTGCTGTTACTGGGGGACAGGAGGGAGGGGAAGTAAAAAAAAAAACAAAAAAAAAAAAAACAACACAAGCACTGCTGCTTAAACTGATGAAAGCAGTCACCAGCACACCTGGCAGGAACATGGAAGCTTTTCATTCTTACATTCTGCTCCATTTCTTCTTTTCTGCTCAGTGCCAGCATGAGCATTTCTGCTGCTGCACAGTGAACTGAACTAGACAATTGATGTGACTGAAAAATAACCCAATTTTTCACTTCCAATCCACTACCCTTACTCACTGGCCCATCCTGACAGCAGACATTTCCAGATGTTTATTATGTACATACAATTTAAGCAGAACAACTAGAGCTTTACAACGCAGATTTATCTGCTATTCAAGATCATTACTGGAACAAACTTTAGGAACTTCACTCTTCCTGTGAGTAAAACCAAGACCACTCAAATGTCACAGATTTTGCCATAATTTTTCTTTTGGATCAAAGTCATTTCCCTAAAACCAAGAAATTTACCTAATTGTTCCTCTCAAATAATCCTGCAAAAGAGCTGCAATGCAAAGGCAGCAGAACTGAATCCTGCCTTCACTGAAAGATGTACCAAAAGAGCTGCACTAATGACAATCTTGCAACATAAAACACAGAGCTACAGGAAAATAAGCTAGTTGAAGTATCAGTGGAAACCAGGCTACACAGGTGAGACTGTCCTATCTGGAGTAAGAGGTCGGATAAAATTTACCTGCTATTTTGAATAGCTCCTGAAAAAAAGTCATCTTTGCATTGACATGACCTCCGAAGTGCCAGTTTAAGAGCTCTCCTTGCTAAAATTATACCTTTGTTAGGGCAGGAATATTATAATATCATCATCTTACTCAGCATAGGAAGGAAGGAGAGCAAAGTAATAACATTTCTATTATTGAGAACTTATCACTAAAAACAAACATGGTCTAATACATTACAAACCAGTTGGTTTCTGAATAAAGGTTTTCTTCCTCAAAGGAAATGTGCAACTATGCCAAGCAATTTACAAAAACTGCATTGCTTTATGGACAAATAGGATTATAACTAGTCTGTGAAGTTTAACAATTAGTACTACAAAAACCTAATGCGGCTCAAAAAAACCCAGGGATCATACCAGAACAGACTCATTTGCCCTCCTACTGCGCTGTGATATACAATCACAGTACAGTGGAACCCTAACATGAAGTTTCATTCTCAAACCTGCTAAAATTATACTGCTTTATGGTACACACACTGAAGTGCCTATGTTAGCCACAAAAGTCCTTTTGTAAACCAGTAAAACTGCAGAGCTCATGCTCTGGTGGAAGAGCATAGAGACTTATGTGAAGTTCGTGATACAAATTCATTATGGATGTCCCACTCCAGGCATCCTTCCCTCATTTACAGTCATTACGCCACAAGGAAAGAGAACTGAACTTTGTCTTTGGTGCCTTTCTTTCCATGTAGAACACTTCCAGGAAGAAGGAAATCACTTTGATTTTTGTCTGATCTTGATGATAAAAAACAGGTTACTTCAAAAAAGCTCTAAAACCACCTGATCAGATTTGGGTTTGAGACACTCAAAGGCAGCCTGACTTTAAACTGTGGCAGAATGAAGAATACAGGCTGCTTTTCAAGCTTTAAACGTCATGATGTGAATTCAGGTATTCATAGCTTGAATTCATTTTAGAGGTATAGGCCAAAAGGTGGTACTCATTAGGAAAACGCACCTGTTCAATGCCTTCCCCAAAAGCAAGAAGTGATGAAAAGCAGTCAGCCTGGGTTTAGTGGTCTTACACGAACCACATCTGGAAGTTTGTCCCATCCATCTTCTCAGATCATCTTTTGAGGGGCAATGGTCAAAACAGGTTAGAAAATAACCCCTTTGCTAATAAATATTATCAGCAAGAAAACAGTTCCCTGCTGCAGATGTAAACTAAATAGCACACAGCAGACTGAAGACTAAATTTTGCTCAGAAATCTGGGACTGAGCTGACAGTCAAAGCCTGGGTGGGAGAGAGACCCACCTTCAGAAGGAGAGACTTCTGAGTAATACCACTCACAGGCAGAAACCCTCTGCAGGCAGGTAGTTATGCATGTGACTAAACTTAGGCCTTTATGTTCTATGATCATGAGGATCAGAACTGCAGATTTACCTCCTTCCCACCCAGCACTCCCTATGTTAATGCAGTCCTTCAGTTTTTGTGTTAATGTAGACCTTCAGGCGGGCAAACCACACAGCACTCCATCTCTCCTTTATTTCCTCTTCCTCTCCTGCATTTCATCTGACTCTAAAATAAAAACAGGGGAGAAGGTGGCAGGTTACAGGAAAGCCTGCAGAGGATTCCTCCTCCCCAGATTAGGATTTAATTGTATTCCTACTGAGTCCCTTCTGGTTGCGCTCGGTCTTTCAGATGAATGTTTCATCAATATGATTAGGATCATATCCCTCAGTCTCGTCTATTTACACAATCGGTTGTGACAGCTCAGAGTATAGTACTCCCTAAAGGAAATATTTGATACCACCCTATCATTTTATTCAAATCATATTTTGCACTCCACACTTTCAGGCTAATGTCATTCGCCCCTGGATTACATATTTGTTATATCCAGCAAGCACTAAAATCATTCCAATAAGGATTAGATTAATATTTATATTAGCCATACTCATATTATTATGAGCAGGGCTACGGAGACCTGGGTAAAGGGAGGAGATAGCTCAAGGGGCTGGGATATTGGGCTTGTATGTGCAAAAAAAAAAAGTAGGGCAGTGATTCAACAATAATAATAATAACAATAATAATAATAATAATAACAATAATAATAATAATAATGTCACAATTTTATGGGGTGGACGGGCATGAGGGAAGTGCCAGTAGGCCCCTTCTCCCTCACTTCAATCCCCCCGCTGCCACTTTCTCCCCAAAGCCGGGGCTCCACGGTTGCCCACCGCCGGCTCCCCGTGCACGCCTAGCCGGTATTCCCGCAGGGAAGGGCAATTTCTGATGCGTAACGGTACCGCAAGAGCCATTAGGGCCTATTCCCGCTTCGGCGGCCACCGCCTCAAAGGCAGCCCTGAGGGGAGGGCGGCGGCGGCTGAAGGGGGCTGTAAAAATAACCTTTCCAGGGAAAGCCCCCTCCATTAACGCCGCGCTCCCTTCAGAGAGGAGGAGGTGGGAACACGCGAGCAGGTGGTGAAAAGCCGGCGTTGAGGAAGGTGGGAGCGGAAATTCAGACCGAAAGTAAAACCCCATCGCATTACTCGAAAAGAAAACACACTCAAAAATATCTGCTGCCTCCTCCCCGGAGCGCTGAGCTCGCCGCCTCGGGGAGGAAGGAGCCCTTTCTCCGGAGAGAGACGGGGAGTTGGCGCCGTAAGAAAGAGCATTTCGGGGTCGTTTACTTTTCCCGCCCGGGAGTGAAGCGGCGGCCACACAGTTTGGGGCGAGCAGCGAGGGACGAAGTTTCGTTGGAAAAAAAAATGCCAGAGGGTCGTTCCGACGGGCCGCTGCAGAAAGCACCTGCGGGAGAGACGATGAGCTGCCAGGTCTGCTTTAACGAAAACCACCCCAATACCGGAGTCTTCTGCGAGAAATGGTCTCAGTCCATCGGAGAAGCCCCTCTCCTCTGCCTCTAGTGCCCCGCCGGGCGCCCACGCTATTTAAAAGTAGAGGCTACGCACGCAGAGAGAGCGCCGAACTCGCTCTGCTCAGTGAGGAAGTATCCCAGAGAATGGCTAATTCGCGGGGAACGGCCTCAGTGGATTATTACACTGGTGTATCTCACTTTCTCCGGGCCGAACCCCCGGGGTGGGCAGAGCCTTTGGCCGGCCGGCAGCCGCGGAGGTTCGGATTCTCCCTAATCTAGAACTCAGTTTTCCCGTTTCATCAGGCAGGGCTCGCAGTTCACCTCCCGCCGCACACCACCGCAGCGGTGTAAATAACTATTTTTTTAAGAATTTATTTATTTATTTATTTCCCTTTAAGCCCGCCATCCCCGTCCAGCTGCCGTTTCAAACTCGCACGCAGCTTTACATACCACAGCGTCGAAGTGTCAGGGACGAGGCCGACGGGCGCGCTCCCTTCCACCGTCCGTTCGCAGTCAGTCGAAGGTGATGCCGCGTTTCCCGGCACATCCCCACGCCACCCGGGGCTGTGGGGGATGCGGACGGAGGGACACTCACCCTTGGGGTGTCCTCCTCCCTCCAAAGCCACGATAAAAAGCCCGCCGAGGCGAGGCGGGGCTCTCCGCCCGCGACCCGCTGTTTGTGTCAGTAAATCACATTACGAAGCAAAGTGCAAGGGTAGTTAACTTTATCTTCTGTTAATGTAAACAAATAAAAAGCATTCAGTTCCTTGATCTTTAGTTAAATCTGGAGTTGTTTATCAGTGTCATCCTATGAAGATTAATTAGATACCTTTATTCACAATTTGGCGTCTGACACCCCATTTTAGGAATGCATTATAATCACAAGGTGTTAATTGGGGCCAGCCAGGCACTTACATTTTTATTAAACAGTGTGAGGACTCTTCGCAAGTATTAAGTTCTTTTTTTACGGTGCGGTGCAAAAATATACAGTTTTTAATAACACAGCGCGGCGGAATCGTGCTCCCGGACGCTGTGTAATCGGCGTTTGCGGGGCGGGCAGGGATGGTCGGCATGTCGCCGCAGCCCCGGCTGGGAACAGGGAGCAACCTGCCCGTCCAGGGGACTTTTCCGGGGAAGGGTATCCCCCACCTAAAAAATACACACAAAAATTATATTCCATCCCTAGTCCCTTAAAAATTACCGCGACTCCCCTTCTGTCCCATATGGGGTCCTTGTGCGGTGGACAAGCTGCAGGGACACCGATTTGTTTCGCTTGCCAGCGCGCAAAGCCGGAGCCTCGCCCCGAGAAAGGAGGCGCTGATCGATACCACCTCGGACACCCGCCGCGTCCCGCTCTGGACGACGGGGAGCCGCTGCCGCTGCCCCCACCTCGCCGTTACCTCCACCGGGAGCGGCCCCGGCCCGAGCCCCGCGTTTATTCTGTTTGCATCCAGGAATCGCTAACAGCTTAATCCCATTACTGCCTGCATATCCTCAGGAAGGTCCGACTGCTGCGGCAGCCGGGATTCAATCGCTGTGCCGGGTGGAGCTTTACCTCCAGATAAGCGGGCAGGGGAATTTCGTGCTTGGTTCCGGGAAACCGGAAGGGGCAGCCCCGGGGTTTCTGGGGGAGGCAGGATGGGTTCACAATTCGCTCCCCGGGCCGAGGCTGAGCTCTCACCTCGCCTACCTCAGTGGGGCAGGGCAGAGGAGGGTGACGGGGAAAAGAGACCGAGGAGCCGACCTTGGGGGGGATGCCCCGGAGAACCGTGGCAAACTGCGAGATTATGAAAAGGGGGGGGGGGGGGGGATTAAAACAGCACAGACAGAGCTAGCAGCACGCAAATGAGCACGGTGTGAGAACTGAAGCAGCAACATTGCAACATATAGAGACAACTTAAACCCCTCAGACTGTGCTCCCTCCTCCCCCTCTGGGACACCCAGCAGAGGCAAAGAAGAGGCAGAGCCACCCTCTCTTCTTATCCCTGGCACCACATTTATTTAAAATTACTAGTATGTACACAGAAAAACAAAACAAAAAAAAGGTCTTGGTGGGTTAAAAGTTTGTGTGCCAGTGCTCTAGGGCCAACCAGTTTAAAATGGCTGAAACTATAGGAAAGAAGAGTGGGTAGTTACATCATTTCCAGTTTCATACAGGGCAGCTGAAAAAGTCACTTTACATACACATAAATAAAAATCTTTTTGCAATGCTCCATATATGGTAAGTTTGATTAACCAAAAAAAAAAAAAAGCCTTTTGAACTTCAAAATACCACCAGATGTCCTTCCAGCTGAACAGCTATAAGGTCAACTATTTATACATTATTCCACAATATTCTACAGTGTACCTAGACAAAACACAACTGTACACTTTGTTTTTGGCCACCTGAATAAAGGTTAGGCTTTTGGGATGGAGGCTTTTTTTTTTTTAATGCAGGTTCTAAGCTAAAAGAGTCAGATTTGGTCATTGTAACCCTATCATTGGCAACAAGACCTTCAAGTCAAAATCCTGTCTGGCAAGCAGGCTTTATTTTGGCCATCTTCTGCCAAAAAAACTCTTAGCTGAACAAGCCAACTCAGCCAACTGTGTTGCAGATAAGGTTGAAGAAACCAATGCAGTCCAAAGCAGAACATAGCATTTGGGCAGCTCCCGACAACCCAGCCCCCTTCTATCAGAGGGTCGACCAGGGAAGAAAATTAAATTTGGGATCCTATCCCCCTATTTCCTTGCTCAGGAGTGCATAGATTTGATCAGGTCTCTGAGCCAAGCCAAACTGTACACTTTAGTGTCTCCAATAAATAAGCACATTGTTAAGATCTGGGGTCCTCCTTACAGCTTCTGCATGTGGTTCCTTCTAAAGGAGGGGATGAATTCTCCCATGGTTTGCTCTTTCCCTACTTTGTTACCTGCAACAGTGAAAAAGCTTTGGCACCTTCTTTAGAATTGCACACAACAATTAAAGGTGGAAGGCAGGAGTCTTTTTGGCAATTGTAATGCAAAAAAAACCCAAGGCCACTCTGGAAAAAATGAGCCAATTGGAATAAAAGGATGTTTTAAGAACTAGTATAGAACGCATAATAGCCCATGCCTTTTGAAGTGTCTTTGCTATAGTCCTCAGCATTAATGTCCTCACATTTCATCGTTGGGGAATTTTCATTGCTGGAAGTGCTAGGGGAAAGCCGTCTTCTCTTACAAGCACCTGTGTAGACCCCAGAATCATTTGAATCTAAAGACTTTATGGAGGGTGGAGTCTCTATCCAGGATGAGCCAATTTCTTCTTTCACCTTCTCCTTGGAAAGCTGATCTTCAGAGAATCCTGGAGGACTTGTTCTTGAGGTCCAAGGTAATCCTGTTGTCATTTTTCGCTGGTAAGAGCCCCTGCTCCCCCAGCCTGCCATGGATGGAAATGTCGGGTCTGGGTAGTATCCCAGTGCATGGGATGTCTGAAGGGGGAGGGATTTAATGCCATAAGGGAGCAAGGTGCTATGAGAATACTCCGTCTCATAGGAGTTCATGTCCAGTTTGTTGGCACTGGGCTGCTGTACAGGCGTCACAAACCACCGCTGAGGAGGGCTGGCCACCTCCTCGTTCTGCTGTGGGGACAGCAACCCATTCGTCTGAGGGACGGTTCTCTCACCGTTGTAAAACCTGGCTGGGGGCAGGTTGTTGACAAACTGTTCTTGGAAGAACGGCTGCATACTGTATCGGGTGCCAGGGACAATCTGGTGGGATCTAGGAGAATCCGTGGGAGATGGAGTTAATCTGTCATTTTCTGAAGCTGTGTACATGCTACAACATAAAAGAGAAATACCAAGTGTTTTTCTTAACAATTCCAGTATGATAGTAAGACTACAGAAAAACACAAACAGGAAGAAACTCGAGTTATTTCTTAATTAGAATCATAACTATAATTGGATGGCTGTTTATTTTTATCTTATTTAGGAGGATTTTTTCCCCCTAGTCTAGTATAAGATTTCTGGTATTACTGCTACAAATACACTGTTCTCCACCATCCAACCCATTTTAGATGAGGTGCGTGCAGCAGCCATACTTGTATATATACACCCAGCTCCGATTTTCCAAAGGGCATTTGAAGCTATAGAAGTGACCATTAGGCAAGTCTTTTGCTAACAACTCCAAAGATGCTGCTGCCTACTCTTAGAGACACTCAGTACACTCTACTGCCAAATCTGCAGGCCAGCACAAATTTACTGCCAAAATTCAGAAGCCTGCTGAAAGACAGGTAATCAAGACAATACACCATTCAAACAGACATTTAAATGTTAGCAAAACTGCCAGAAGTATTGCTGCTTCTGAATAACTTTATTAGTGTATAAAGAAAATCTTTTGCACAGACATTTCAGGTCAGAATCATGCTTCCTAGACAGAAACAACTGCAAAAGAACACAGAAGTGTACTTACGAGTCATAGTTGTCTCTGAAGCCTTTTGCAAAAGGGTTATGGTCAATTTTGAGCTGTGTAATCTAAAAGTGAAAGCAGAATATAGTAAGATGAGACTCTGAACCCACAAGGCAATTTTATTCTCAATTGTAATTTTATACATCTGTGCTTACATCAGTGTTTTGATATGCTGTAACTGCTATGAACTGTGTTTCAGGGAAAACAAATGTTTGAGTCTTTGAGGAATCATTCAGATCTTCAACACCATCTTCAGTCACTTCCACAATGTGAAGCCGGGGCTGGTACTTGTGTAGAGACTGAAGTACTATCATCTAAAAGAAACCATGAAAGAGACAAAATCTTTAAAACAACTGCATCTAACATTAAAAGGTCTATTTTACACCATGACATTTTCTTCCTGTAAATTGTATAGAACATTTTAACTGTTATCAGGAGATGTTTCATAGCTTATAGCCCTGTTTCAGTAAGAGCCATCAGCTACACTCCTACTGTTTGAGCAACTCCGGGGATAAACATACCAGCTAAAAACAAATAAATTCACACATCAAATTCTGACATTTCTGACTCCATTCATATGGAGAAGTAAACAAGATCTATGACCCAGTTCAAGAAGGGGACAAGTCACAGTGATCTAGCAGCTCGATGAAATGGTGTAAAGGCCCAAAATCCCAGGGCTCCCCTGCTGACCCACCAAGAGCCCCCTCAAGCCTGCCTCCCCCTCCATACCTGCGCGTTGTTGTTGTTAGCACCTTTATTGTTCGTCAGCTTCAACTTCCCGAAAGAAATCTCCTGCCTCATCCAGTGAGCCCCAGTGTTGGGCGACTCGGGGTGAACGTAGACCTTGTTGCCTGGGGAAGTAAAGTCAGTGAAAGGCCGGCCGGGCACGGGGCTTTGTTCTGACCCCCCCCCGCCGCGCAGCACCTCGGCTCCACGATGGCCCCTCTCCCACACAGCCTCGCACACCGCGGCGTGAAAAAAGGTCGCAAAACGCCCTTAAAAGTGTAGCTCGTCCCTCACCAAAATGCCGGGTGTGGGGAAGACCCTGCAGAAGGGGGAGAAGCGGGAACCCTTTCTGGGAAACCGACCCACAGGGAAAGGCGGCGAGGAGACCCGAGAACCCGCACCTACCTTGCATGTTGTTGTCGGCTTTGCCGCAGGTCACCCACTTGCCTCCCTGGAAACGCCAGTGATTGGGGTCCGCCAAGACCACCTCCACGAAAACGTTGTAGTGCGCCGTGGGGTTGAGGCCAGTGATGTTGAAGCTCAGGAAAGGAAACATCCTCCTGGAGAGAGGGAGGAAAACCACACGGCATGCTGAGGTGGGCCGGGGAAGGGGGCGCGGGCTCCGACGGATGCTGTAGGCGGCCGCAGGGTGCCCCGTCCGTCACGGCACCAAGGAGACCAAGGAAGCAAGCGGCGAGCCCCAACCAACCCCCGCCCCATCTCCCGACCACCTTGCGTGGGGAAAATAGGAGAGTTGTTTCTCAAGGAAAGCATTCCGGGGCGCGATCGACGGGGACACCGCGCACCTCCTCCCCAGGGCAGCGGGGAAGCGCTGCCTGAAGCGGAGCGTCCCCAGGGGTGCCCCCCTCACCACCCCCACACCACTTCCCGCCGTTTTCGCCATCCTCTGCACCCGCTTACCGGCCCTGCTTGGTGATGATCATCTCCGTCTGGTGCCGGTGGAACTTGAGCCAAAGGGGTCGGTTGCAGAGGAAGACCTGGGCCCGCAGCCCCGGGCCGCCGGCCGGCACCCCCAGCGCCCCGAGCCCGCCACAGGAGCCCGACGCCGCCGGGTAAGGGCCGTAGAGGGGTCCGCCGGCCGTCGCCTGCCCGTACTGGTACCCGCCGCCGCCGCCGAACTGCGCCCGGCCGCCGGGCGGGCACACGGCGCCCGCGAAGCCGCCCGGCGACAGCACCGAGCCGTAGGGGTATCGCGGCCCGCTGGGCGGCTGGTACACGGCGCCGTGCTGCGCCGCCGGCGGGTACGGGAAGAGGGCGCAGGGCCCCCCCAGCTCGGCCGCGGGCGGCCCGGGGGACTGCAGGTAGTAGCGCTCGGGGCTCAGGCTGTCCATGGAGTAGCGGGCGGCGGCGGCCGGGGGCAGCTCCTCGTCCCCGCACGGGGTGGCCTTGCGGCCGTCCGGCTTGGGGGCGGCGAAGGGCGGCTCGACCGCCTCCGCCTCGCCCAGGATGGCGGGGGCCGCCCCGAACTTCTTGGGCATCTTGTCCAGGTCGAGGCGCGGCGGCGAACCCGGCCCCGGTGCCCCGCGGGAGCCGCCGCCAGCGCCCGTCCCAGCTCCAGGTCCAGGTCCCGCTCCCGCGGCGGCGCCGCGCCCCCCGCCCTCCAGCGGGTAAAAGGGGGCACCCGGCAGTGTCCCCGCCGCCGCCAACAGCGGCTCACCCAGCTGCATCCTCGATAGGCGGTGCGGTGGAACTCCCACTCGGTCCGGTAACGACCCCGACCCACGGCTGCACAGAGCTACAGCAGGGCTTCGCCGAGGCGATTTATACTGGCGCGCCGGGCTCCTCGGGCCGCCGGGGAGGGGCTTGCGCCGGAGCTGCCTCATCGCCGCCCTCCACCCCCGCCGACCCATTGGCTGGGCCGCGTGACACTAATTTAATTAGACAGCTACTAATTGGAACAAGTCACCTGTGACTCTGGTGTGCGCCCCCGCCTCCACGGCCCCTCTTCCCGCAGCCCGTTACCCAGAGACTCCGGCCCTCTCCGTGCCCCCACGTTGCTCGAAGTGAGGGGAACGGCCGCATCATCCCACGGTGGCCGCGGCTTCCCCTGTCCCAAAAAAAGACCTTTTGCCGAGATGGCACCGTCCTCCCGGGCGCACCGCTCAGGAGCAGAGGGGAGAATTCCGGGCGGGGAGCGAGGAATGGGGATGAAAGGGAAAAACATGTGAAGGAAAGCCGGGACCCGCCAGGGAGGGAGGGCAGCGATCTGCCGGGCCGCTGAGACGGGGCGGGTGACACTAGCCGCCGCCATCTCCTCGCCGGCCGCCTCGCTGGTCAACCAATTCGACTTATGCCTCTACTGAGGCCAGCAGCCTCCTTCCTCCCTCTCCGCTCCCCGGGCAGCATCCTTATCCTGGGGTTGACATGTTTCACCTCGTGAGGAACGTCTCTGTGAGAAGCGATGGGCTCGGTTCGCAATTCCAGTTTTCAGGGACTCGGCGGTCGGTTTCTCACAACCCGCGTTGCCCTTCAGCATCTCCCACGGGGGAGGCAGATTTTTAATTGAGGCAGTTTCCAGAGCTGTCTGGCGCTTTCTCTCAGCGGAAAACCGTGAGCCTTTAGCCCTGCAAGGGAAGGGACAGCGCTTGGGTCGATGCTCGTGTGATTGTGTCGAGCGCGCAGAGCCGGCGCGAACGATTTGCAGCTATAAATCCGCAGCCCCTCGCCCTCTGCCCGCCGCCGGCCAGCTCACAGGGAGCGCTGCAGGCACTTGCCTCCACCTCACGGCTGAATTTTAAACCAGACTGGCCGAGCGGCCAGATTTCGTTGCTTGACGGAAGGATCCGGCCGGGCTGCAGCAGCCGAGCTCTGCTGCCCGCCCCGCTCTTGCCGCGCCGCATCGGGGCGACTGAGATAAATGGCGAACAAGTGACGGCGGCCGCAGAGCCCCGAGGCCCTGCCCGAACCCCGCCGGGATGCGGATCCTGTGCAAGCAGGGCGCTGGCGGAGTGGGAGCGGCGGGGCGCGCCCGGTGGTGCCCGCTGTGCCCCCGGACAGGCACCGGCACCGGCGTCGCAGAGGGCAGGCGGGGCTCAGCCTCCACCTCCGGCGGGAGCCGAGAGACTGGGGAACCGACCCCTGCTGTGTCCACCTCCGGCTACGGCCACACAGGCGGGAGCCTGGGACAGGCTGCTCACAGCCAGCACCGAAATACTAGACCCAGCCCTAACCACCCGTTCTCTCCAGGATAACGTTTGGCCCAATTTTTGCGTGGATCTCGTTCGACCGAGGAAGACAACACAAAGGTGTAGGAGAAGCCCGATGCTCCGGCACGAAGCGGACTGGGCGCTGCGTGCCACGGGGTGAGGAGCGGAGCAAAGCCCGGCCAAGTGCCTTGCACTGAAAGCAGAATAAACCGAGGAGCATCCTGCCGGACGCCGCGAAGGCCGAGCCTCTGCGCCCCTTCCCGCGGCCGGCGAGCCCCTGTGCGGCTCTCGGAGGGGCTGGTCCCCGTCCGGGGCTCTGTTCCGGCCACCCGTTCGCTCGGGCTCTGCCTCTCTCGGGCTAGGGCAGGGACGGAAGGAGAATTTATGGGAGTTAATTTTACGATATTATAGACTGAAAGGATCCCGTGATTTAAAACATCACCTCAGGACAGATGTCGCTTAGTTAAAGGCTGCTGCGGGTTTTTTCCCCCAAAACTCACTTAATCTCGCGTTCAACAGAACAAGGTAGACAAGCTTTCGATGTTACTTAGATTTCCTGCGGATTGCACTGGAGAGGGGGACAGGAAAACAGTGACTGCCTTGGGTGAGGGAGACCTTCCCGTTTTGGTTCGAAATACGACGGGAGTGAAGTTCTCTCTAACGAACGAAAGGTTGACGAATCCTTCCCAGGCTCGGGGTTATTTTCAGCTCAGCTCGGGAGAGCTCGGGAGCAGCCTGGCCTCGATCTCTGCCTCGTACCACGCAGTTCCCGCCGAGCCAGGGTCCTGGCGGCGGTGACGGGGAGGCTGCGTCGGGATTGGCCCCCGCGGGAGCCCCGTCGGACCAGGGTCTCCGCTGCTCGGAGACCTTCAGCGGCGCTGCGGCCGTCGAGAGTGTGAGGGAACTGCATGTAACCCGGGGCTTCTTCATTCACTCTGTACGGTGCAGGAAGAGCTGTAACTCGCCCTCCTCCTTGTGCCTCCCCCGCCCCGACCACCGCCCGCATTCCGCAAATTAAAGTTACCACAGTCACCAAATAAATTCTTGGGACCCAGTGTTCGTCATTCCCATAGCCTGCAAATCTACCCACTCTGGCAAACGGGGGATTGCCTCCTCGTCCCCCTGCAAGCCGGTTCCGTTCTTGCGCCCTGCTGCGGAGCCCTACGGGTTCTGACCAGGAAGATCACCGTCCGATGTTGCGGGATGTTTCAGTCGTGTGGGACCAGAGACTTCTGAGTGGGTCCCGCAGACTTTTAGATGTTATCTTAAAGATAACACTGCAGTGAAACAGAAAGGAGCATGTTAGGTTCGTAAATCTGCTGAAATAACCTCCAAACCACAAAAAAATTGTTGAAAGAAAATGTAAGTCTTTGATGGGTTACATATTATCTTGTTTCGTTGGGCTTTATTCAAATGAGGAGCATCTGTGGCTCTAAAAAAGCTGTTCCAAAAGAGCTCATTTTCTGCAACCCAAGTTACAGCAGAGGCACACTGGACCGAAGTATTTGATCCTTTGCTTTCGGGCTGGGGTTGAACCCTTTCCTCTTTCGTCAGAGGTCAGTGTATCGGAAAACAGTCCCTGCTTCAAATAATTGCTTGGAGTCATGGAACTGAAACTATTTAATTGAAGTATCCTCCTCAGAAGGGCCTAAGAAGGGAAATTTGGAACAATAAAATCTATCAGGCTGTTACACACTTAGATATGTGTATATGTATATATGGAAACCCATGTATCACCATTTATAGCCATATATGACCTTTAACCTTATAAATATGGATACAGATACACACACATACACACACAGACACAGAAACACACCCCACTGGGTCTATATAGACACCAAAAAAATTTTGGTTATCAGAATGACCTGCCACACTGTGCCATTGCTGTAGTCTTTTCCTGAAGTCCTGCTGCCACCACAGCAGGACTGATTGACAAGTATTTTCTGAATGCTACATCTGAATAGTTTCTGAGAGGTAATTTTTTTCTTTGTCTGATTTTGGTTAAAAACTACCTGTAGGTTTCTGGATATCCTTTTCAATCTGATTCCCAAAAGGCTTGAATACTTTCACCTTTATGTCACGCTTGTGTGCTGAGATTTGCAGATTTTCTTTCTATTTCTCCACTCATCCATTCTGTTGTTTTGAGGGGTTTTTACCCCTTCAGCTAACACACAAAATATCAGGCTGGGCAAGTGAAAGATGGAACTTCCACTCTTTCACCATGTTTTGATGTCATTTTTAGAATCACTAAAGCTGGGATTTTTCAGATGTGACTGGTCATATGTAAGTGCTTCCTTTTTAAATTCTTGGTACCTTTCTTTTCACGGCTGTTGAGTGCTTACAGCACTCGGAAAAATCAAGGAGGTATTAATACGCCTGTGCAAGACTTGGCATTTCAGCTTGTCGCTTAACTTCAGGGGCTGTTTTTATGAAGAAGCCATCTACACCCTTTCAGTGCTTGGGGAATTTCATCTGTCAAACACAAACAACAGCCATCTCTTTCATGGGAATGTTAGGAGACTGAATTAATTGAAAATGCTCTTTATATTCTGATGAAAACAAGTTCTGCTATAGCTGCAAAAAAATGTCAATCCATTTTAATTTATGCCAAGCGGGATTTTCAATGTGCAGACTTATATCCTGAAGATACAAGCGTAGCTTAAAATCTACTCTGAGGTTGTGAAAACTTGAACCCAAAAGGGTTAAAAAGTAGAGTCAACTCTTGTTGAAACATATATATATGGGCTTTAAATAGTGGAAATCAATAGCCCTACAAAACCAAAGAACTATTATCTTTTATATTGACTGGGGAAACTGTCACATTAACAACAATTTTACCCTTTGGTAATGATTCAATTTAGCTTCCACTTTCTTTAAAAAGGCAGCCTACAGACATACACATTAAATAATGGACATATGTACCCATAATAAGTGTAGGGCTAATTTATAAAAATTAGAAAGTAAAGAATACCCTTTTCTAGCTGAGATATATGAAACAGAAAGAACAGGCACAAGTCAATGAATTAAGAGCTGGAAGAAACAGCTCAGTATTTGAAAATAAAGTGGAATCCAAAGCAGTCTCATTGGTCATTTCCTTTCTCCTCCTTCAAAGAAAACTAACACCTAAAAATCTTTAGGTGTGATTTTAAATTAAATGGAAATGTAATGGTTAGTAAAAACTAGGTCTGATCAGATTCAAGATCTGATCTTAATTGGTAAAATATGGCAGCGTATGGACAGATAAAGATAAACATGTTAAATGCTTGGAGTGAATTCTTAGCGATGGCTAATCTTGCTAGGTAAGACCACCCAACAGATTTCAGTTGTTGGACTTATAGTACCCTATTGGCTAAAGAAAGAAAAAGGTGTGTCTCAGAAAGTGTAAGTCTTTGTAAGGTGAATACCTTTGTCATTTTGACAAATATTTAGGAAATCTACAAAAAGGGGAAATTATTAAATTGTCTTTAGCTTCTAGGTGACTTTCCGTGCTCCAAATGGAATTGTAGAAGCTTACTGAAAGAAAGAAAGAGACTGAAATTAGGATCACAAACACAACCATAACCACCAACATCATTTCATATTTTTAATATGGCTCATGGCTTGAACGGGTGCTCTCTTTGCTGAGTAAAAAACTGTCTAGATGGCCAAGCCCAAAGAGTGGTGGTGAATGGTTCTACATCCAGTTGGTGGCCAGTCACAAGTGGTCTTCCCCAGGGATCAGTGTTGGGGCCATTCCTGTTTAATATGTTTATCAATGATCTGGATGAGGGGATCGAGTGAACCCTCAGTCAATTCACACACAACACCAACTTGGATGGGAGCATTGATCTCCTGAAGGTTAGGAAGGCTCTACAAAGACCTGGGCATGCTGGTTGACAGCTGACTAAACATGCACCAGGGGACCAAGAAGGCCAATGGCATCTTGGTCTCTATCAGAAATCGTGCAGCCAGGAGGACCAGGGCAGTGATTCTCCCCCTGTATTTGGCACTGGTGAGGCCACACCTCAAATACTGTGTCCAGTTTTGGGCCATTCACTTCAAGAAAGACATTGAGGTGCTGGAGCATGTGCAGAGAAGAGCAACCAGAGCTGATGAAGGATTTGGAGCAAAAATTATGTGGAGCAGCTGCGGGAGCTTTTTTTTTTTACTACAGAGGGTGTGGGGCAGGGTGGGGGACACCCTACTGCTCTCTACAACTACCTGAAAGGAAATTACAGCAAGGTAGGGGTCAGGCTCTTCTCTCAGGTAAAGCGCGGTAGGAGGAGAAAAAATAGTCTCAACTTGTGCCAGGGAAGGTTTAGATTGGATATTAAGAGTAACTTCTTTACTGAAAGAGTTGTCAAGCATTGGAACAGGCTGCCCAGGGCAGTGTTTGAGTCACCGTCCTTGGAGGTATTTAAATGACACATAGATGTGGCACTTGGGAAAACGGTTTAGTGATGGACTTGGCAGTGCTGGGTTGAGCGTTGGACTTCGTGATCTTAGAGGTGTTTTTTCCCCGACTTAAACGATTCTATGATTGTTCATGCATAGGGATCTCCAAACAGCTCTTCTTAAATGTTTGCTTTTTCACCCTCCAATAAGTTTAATGAGGGATGCCTAGCACCTTTTCCCTGGTTTTAAAGCAAGATCACTTACTCACTTATAGATTTGTGCCCATAACCATCCTCACAGTCACACAACAGAGATGTGAGAACATAACAAGATCCATGTCATGGGTGTGCCAGCCAGAGATCTGGGCAGTTTGATCCTATTTGTATTTACAGATCTATTACAGACAGTTTTTAACAGCTAATTTTGGCTTGCTTCCTCTTCTTTGTATGAGAAATTACTATTAAAAGAGCCTGGATTCAGCAATCACAGCAATTAAAATTAACAGCTCAAACCCGGTGGAAAGATGTTCTGCTTTTTTGTTCTATCACTTTAAAAAGTACAATTTTATCATGTGAAGGCCCTGATAACTTCATGCTGCTTGGGGCTTATGATGTCAGAGCTATGAAATATTTCCTGCTGATAACATAATAGCTGAGAAATATGAGTTTTGGGAGGTTTGGGGTTTTGTTTTGCTCTTTGATATGAGGCTTACAGTGGGAAAACAATTAACTCAAGGGGCTGAAAAAGCGAGTAGCAGTGGGCTACCGTGTAATTGCAGAATCAATGAAGAATTTCACCTGGTAGCATTTGTGACAGCAATCAAACAGCAAGGCCTAGCAGGGAACCACATATTAAATAACTGTGGTGTTGGGCAAGTCCGCTATAAAGCAGAAAGGGGACGACATATGTACTCTCTGGGAAGGTGAGAAGACAGCTGTAGGTTTCTCCTCCCAGGGAGGGCTCGGGTTTGCTAGCTCCCTGCCCCGGTTCTCGCCAGCATCCCGCTGCTACCGGGAGCGGGATGGAGCCGGCATCTTCCCTTCCAGCCTGCCCAGGCCTGCTCGGGCTGACCACGGCGGGAGGGGAGCCCAGCGGAGGCAGGACCGCCGGAGACCGCACTCCGAGGGTGCCTCCGCAAGCGGGCAGGGGTCTGTGGCGGGGTCGGCGGGGGCAGCTCAGGCCCCGCATCGCTCCCCCCGAGCCCTCCCCGGTTGCGAGGACCGCCAGCAGCCGCCCGGACGGGGCGGGGAAGGGCGGGCCGCGGATGGTGGGGAGCGATCCCGGCCGGGAATGCTGCCACACGCCAGCTCCTCACAGGCTGCACCGCAGGCAGTTTCAGGCTGGAGGGGTGGGGGGGGGGCGTGTGTGCGGAGGACATGCCGGCTTCTGCCTCTGTCCCCGCTCTTTTAACCATTTTCCAAACATCGCTGCCAAATCTTCCGACCTGCAAAATGACCGGGCAGACCTCACCCCTCGAACTAGCTGAGGGGAGTCCCGGCAGAACCCGCTGCAGCTCCGCGAGAGAGCCCCGGAATCCGCACATCTCCATCCCCATTCCCATCTGCAGCACGGGATCCGGCGGGCGATCCTGCCGGATTAACGGGGGCTCTTTGAAGTCGCGGTGTCGCAGTGATGCCAGGTCGAGGTGCTTAGGGCTGCCCATTCAGTTTTTAATTCCCACTAAGCGCTTTTAAGTACCTGCGCTCACAGACCTCTGCGCCTTCAAAACAAGTGCATGCACGCAAATAGCTCCAAAATTACCCATCTTGGGTATTGGCGAGACCAAAGGCAAAACCGAGCAGAGTCGTTAGAAAATAATCGAAGCAAACGGGCACTTTCTTTGCCATGTGATTTTCGGCCGGGAAACCCGTCGGCAGGAGCGGCAGTTTCAAAGGTGCCCGCACCTGCGGAGCCTGCGCCCGCCTGAGCGCGGGAGCCTGGGGTGCCGCGGGGCGGGAGGATGGCCAGGGCTGGGCCCCTTCTCTGCTTAAGTGGCCAGAAAGAAAAAAAAAAAAGCCATCAAAACAACTGCCATCAGAAAAACATTAGCTGAGGAGGAAACAGCTGTGGACACCCCGGTGAGATACCCACTCACTCCGTGCAGGAAGAGTTTTTGCCATTGCTACCAGTCCCACAGAATCGTCCTCCTCGGTTTTGTTTGTTTAGCAGCTGAAATTTAGAATACATACATAGCAGAATGAAATTCCATTATGAAGAAAGAAAAAAGATGTGATCTCCGTCTCCACCCCCAAAAAAACCCCACACCCCTCGCAACAGAACCGATAGCTGCTTTGCTACCACAATTTGTTTTTCGGTGGCACAAGGGCAGTATGAAATGTTCCCTGCACCACTTCTCTCCAAATAACTTCAGCATGATGTATAAGCACTGCGTTTTCTAGCACCTTAGTGAGGGAAAATTTTAGCTTGCAGTTTTTTTACAGATGAGAACAGACAAATGAGAAACATCACAGAAGAAAGTTTAATCATATCACAAATACATATTCTTCCCATATTGTTTTTTGTTTGTTTGCTTTTCTGTGTTTGTTTGGTTTGGTTTTGTTTTGTTGTTTTTTTTTTACTATATTCTTTCCTTTTTCCACTAATCACGTTTCAGGCGATTACTGGTTCTCCTGTTGCCCATAGCTATGGATTGAAGGGCAGAAAAGGAATGGGTGTAATGAATGTGAAAAGGATGTGGAAAAAAGTCTTCTGATCTTTTGTTTTAAGTGTTGATCAGTACAACACTCTTTAGTATGACCCATTAAAAAGTAGCCTAAAAAGGTTCGGTGTAGCAGTCAGACCCTGCTGTCGACGGGTTGGTGAGGCCTTGGTAAACATAATGCTATCGGGGCAACATTTCTGCCTAGTTCACACCTTATTCAGCCCTACTCAAGCTAAACTCCCACCTTCCAATTTGCCTTATATATAGCCTAGGGCGTAAGGTAGCTGTGAAACAACGGGGTGGGTAAAATACAGGATGATGGTAATAGAGAACAGGGGCTGTGCTCCTGGTGCCAGCCTTGTGGCAGGGGACAGCCTGGGACCAGCTGGATGGCTCTCCTTGGTTCCTGAGAGGAATCCCTGCCTCTGCTGCTCCAGCTTTCTGTGCAGCCTTTTCTCGTAAATGACGTGAATCAGAGCTAAAGCAGTCAGTCAGCCTGTGAGGTATCATAGCAAGGTGAAGGACATGCTTTTCCTTTGGCCCAGGCAGCTACCAGACCAGGAGCCTTCCACGTGCAGAGCAGATGGCAACCACCACCTGAGCCATCCTTCCTCCAGTCACTAGCCCTTGGAAAAAAAGAGTGGGATGTCACGGGGTCATAGTCTGTGCTGTCATAACAAGAGCAGTCAGGGCAGAGAACAGTGATTGGCAAGTGACAGAGCTACACCCAGAGTAAGTTTGCAGGACAGGGTAAGCCGTGTTGTATTTGTGTTTGAGCCACTGGTTGATGTGGGATACTGGCATGCTCCTACCAGGCAAGTGCTCTTAGTGTCCACTCAGGGCTCGAGGACTTTCTCGGCCGTTTATTTCATCACTTCTCTACGTGTGGTGTAGTAGGTGGGAGGTCCTAAGGGATGTATTTTTCCTGCATTGCTTGTTTCTGAATGCTAACAACTCTGGGGAATATTTGATGAAAGGTGGCTGTTGGGAGACCCTGAGTACGATAAATGCTGTTAAAAATCCACCTTTGAAGCAAAATAATAAAAAATTCTGCTGCAAACATGGAAAACCATCCCACCAGGCAGCAATTACACAGGTTTCAGGAAAAAAAGAGAGCAAAGCAAGCCTGCATTTCCATCTGGTAGCAGAGTGGCTCTGGAAGAAATCATTTTGTTTCACCTTTCTCCTTCTGGGCTTTTGGGTCTTGCCTATCACATTTCACCATCAATCACACCTCGTTCAGGTGCTGTGGGGTGCGTGGTGCCCCCGAGGGCAGGACCCGCCCGGGGAGCAGCATGAGCACCGGCTGGGGGGACACTAGTGGGCGCCACTGTGAGCCGCTGTCCCGGTTCGCTGAGCACTCCGCTCGTCCCTGGGGCTCTCCCATTCCATGCTCGGAGAAAGTGGCCAATTATTTTTCTGTCTGAAAGAGCCTGTGATGTGGCAGAGAATGACAGCTCCAAGGGAGAAAACACCTCTTCATTAAAAAGTGCTGCTAAGCACACTGAATATCCAGATCCCAGCACCCAGTTGCACAAAGGTTAGGATGAGAGCCAACAAATGATGCATTTTCACAGATATTTTTATATACACACACACATATATATATGTGTGTGTACAACACACATGCAGACATACACACACAAACCCACAGGCTCTCTTTCAACACATGGTGGCCAAAATCCTTTAAGTTCCTACTGAGACAAAACTCCTGCTAAAGTCCAGTTATGCTGTCAGTTTTGTTGTGATAGGAATCATCTAGGAAAAATAAAACCAATTAGTTTGGTTACTAAAAGCAAGAAGAGGCTTAGCTTCATGGAAACAAATAGTTAGGTCTTTGTTGAGAGAAATAGTAAACAGAAAAGAGAAAGCAATAATCTGTGCCTCACACACCTCTTGAGAGGCCGCAGGGAAGAGAGGGCTGCTACATTTTGTAGGTTCCATTTTATTTAATTGCATCTTGGTGATTTTAATGGTTGCAGGAATTCATTTTAATGAATGAGAAAGTATTTCTAAAAAAAGATAGAAAATACATATTAATCATGTGACAGTGCAGAACTGGGGCTTCTGATGAGGCACATGGTGTTATAGAAGAGAACCATTCTACCACTGATACCAAAGAAAAATCAAAATGGAAGCTGCATTTTGGGATGTGATTTTTAACAGCCTTCCATTTCTTTTCCTTCAGAAATTCTGAAAGGCTGAGAAGGCGGCACTCTAAGGAAAAGATGGGAGAAGAAGTTGTAGCATCAGTGGCTATAGGAAGTCAGCAAGGTGGAAGTCATCGTTCCCACAATGGCTTTGTAGAAGAGTTTACACACCAAGATGAACAGAACCAGCCCTCAGCCTTAACCTGACTCCTCACGCCCCACCAGCTTTCCTTAGCCCGGGTCCCTGGCTGCCTGTATTCATGCACCGAGCTGCCTGAGCTGAGAAAACTGCTGCCTGTCTCCCACAGAGGCCCAGTTACAAGCCTGACTCTTCCTTAGCCTACCCCAGGAGGGTGGCCCAGGTGGGATGCTCAGAGCATCATGCTGAGGTTGCTTTGCAGATGAGCCCCACCCGCTCTTACACACATCTCAGTAAAGCAGGAAAGCTTCCAGACAGAATGAGGGCAGGGCAGCAAGTGACCCTCTGGTTATGGCCATCCATTATTTATAGGGGGACATACTGAGATAAACCACCACCAGTTCCATCAAAACTGGGAGAATGTTCCATCAAAACTGGGAGAATATTCCATCTGAACTGTAATACAGGGGTGCACTGATGAATAAAGAAGGGGATAAACTCAGATATTTGACATTCAGGGCTGAGCAGTGAGAAATGTGGAAATCTTGTGCTGACCAAACAGTTAAATCCCTGAGACTATGACTATGCCTTTATTTACCAACTTGTCAGAACCATTAAACACAACATTTTTTAGCCTTTCCTGCTGTTTTATTTTGAAATTTCCACCTCCCTGTGTCCTCTCACCTGACCATATAACAACACCTTTCTCAGCATCCTAAAGAAGGAATTTGCAACAAGGCAGAAATGCTTGAAATATGGGAAATAACTTCTTCCTTTCCTAAACAATTTACAGATCACAGGCATTTGTTTTCAGTAAAGATTTTAAACCACAGTAACTTATTTTCAGTAGAACTTTAAATCCTGCAGCAGTCATCTTTGTTCTCCTGTTGCAACGCAGAACTGCTGGGTTTTGGTTCTCCAATATTTGTATTTGATTATTTGCTGCTTTAAATATGCTCTAACATAACCATAACACTATAGTGCTTTCCATACTTAGCATATTCATCACCTTGTCTCCCTCTCAACTTCTTGATTTACATGCAAGAAATCCATGTTACAGAGAATGCAATCTGCAAGCCAATAAAATTCTGTCCCATGGGAGGAAGGAATCAAAGTGGCACACATAGCTCAGATGAAGAATATGAAGTACATACAAGAACATGATCCTGCGACACATGAAAGGCCCATAGTCCAAGTGCAGCATGCCAGGCAGAGAATTGCAAGAAGTAGTGAAAGGACTCTGGTTGCAGTTCCACCAGGCATTGGCTTTACTGACAAAAGCAGACCATGAAATCTCTGGTTCCCTTGCAGTTAGCTGCCCACTCAGATGGCTCAGGTCTCTGCTCCTGAATCTGTATGAACATTTGGAAGACTGGGCTGTTAGTCAAGACTTGAGGGTAGTTCTGCTTAATAATTACCTCATTCCAAAAGGGTGTGGTTTTAACCTTGTTTTTTTTCATTTGGTGATCAGGTTCGGCATGCAATCTTACTGACAGCTGCATCAGCACAATGAAGGCAACAAGCAGCATTACAGGAACAAAAACAAAGCTGTAGGGTAGAAACTTCCTCTGTTGGTTTCACAAGCACCCTGTTGACCCCTCCCTGGCAGATAAGCCAGGTCAGGTTGGCCAGGTTGTTGCCTGCTGCCTGCCTTCAGCACCCGGGGCTCTGTGCTCAGCAAGCGTAGACTCATGCTTTGCTGTAGCACCCAGTGGTGCCACCTGACCCAATTTAGGCTGAGGCACGTGGTATAGTTTCTGTCAAATTGGTCCACACGCTCCACAGAGGTTTAGCCCACTGCAGGCAAGTAGGCAGCATCTGGTTCAGTGTAAAGGCTGCTGGTGCAGAGTCAACCTACTGCCATGTTTTGAAGAAATCAGAGCCCAGGTGTGAGTGTGCCAACCAGCAACCCAAGGTCCATGGCCACAGTACTTCTGGTTTAGTACAAAGAACCTTAAAACCATATTTGTTGAACCATGGTCTGATCGACTTGCAGCTCCTGACCTTCTGTAACATTTTAAGGCATATATAGAGATACATTATGATTTTCCTGAAAGTGTTGCACCCTCAGCTCTGGCAGTTGGTCTGGCTGCAGCGCAGCCGTGTATATGGCAGGGGCTGGGGCAATAACACCATCAGCCTTCCCAACTCCAAGAAGAGCAGCAATTAGAGAGTTAAAGCAGCCAGCACTGGTTTCTCTCTCCAGATTTGATCTCGAACACCCAGGACAGAGGCAGTTACACCTCTCTGAACCAGCTTTCCACTGCCTGCCTTCCTCTATATTCACTTACATAAAACCCAGAGTTATAAATCTGCCAATTCAGAATAGTAATAGGCAGTGGCAGATCACGCCTAGTTGCACTTTCTGTCTCTCTCACCAAAGTGTAATCTAGTGGTATCTGAGAAGGTTAAGAGCTGGAATGATGGTTGGTTAACATAAAGCAAGGCTGCTGCAGGTTCACAGCGCTTTGCTTTGGGGCATGCCCTTTTCATCACTCCTGTTCGCAGCTGTGGCCTGTTAGGCTAGGCTGGTCCGACCACTGGTGGGATCTCTTTGTCAGCCAGAAACCTAAGTCAGTGCTTAAAATCCACGCTCATGGCCAAGATTCCCGTGTGGTTGTGCTAGGGGTCATATGCTGTGCTACAGGGGCCAGAACCCACAGTGGAGGAGTGAAGTGACTCCATAAACTCTTATGACCTGAAACCGTAGCCTTGCAAACTTTGGTAAGTGGACTGTGTGCCCATTACCTGAGCAAAGGCTTTGCCAAAATTGTCTTTGAACTTGCTCCCCGTTACCCATCCTCTCCTTCCAAATAACTGAGTCTGCCAGAGACTTCTCATTTCTCTGCAAAGATGCAGGCTCTGTACAATGCCACTCAGATGAAATTTGCCTCAGTCTATGTATTCAGTTAGTGACAGGTCTATGTGGAAGACTTTAACTTAATGCAGAGCCTATCTTAGTAAACATCCATAGTTTTCAACTGATACATCTAAAGCACTCCCAAAACTTGACTAAGAAAGGTACATTCAACCATGTAGTATCTTCTGTAAAACTGCAAGACCTTCAGTAATATTAACTATTTTTTAAAAAAGGTTGCAGTTTCCATAGAAAATGTTTTAAGGTCTGTGAATTAGAAGATGTGCTCAACTCTGCTATAGCAAGTCCCTGAAAAGCACAGGTGAACAGCCTCCTGAGGAAAGACAGGCACGGTGATGTCTATTAAAACCTGATTGAATACTTGACTTGCACAGCTTGTTGCATTTGGAAATTTTGACTTAATAGAATTTGGAAGCAGTTATAACAAACGAGAGGTGGAAATGATGTTTGTAACAACTAAAAAAAGCTTAGCATAATACCACTATAAAAACTGAGTTAAAAAAAAAATTATATAAAAGCATTAGGTACAGCCAAACTGCTGTTAAGGTGGTCTGCTTCAGACCATACACACAGGCATTTAAACTGTGACAGCTAAAAAAAAGTTTCACAATTACATCAACTTTGCCAGCTGAACTGTTACTATCATTCACAGGAAAATAAACTAGTGACTAAATAAAAGAAAAAAAATTACAAGACTCCCCCCCCTCATATTTCTCAATAGCAATGAGAACTCTCCCTGGTTGTGACTCACATGAACTCGGCAGAGATTTACCAGGGTTGAAAAATCTCTCGAGAGTTTAGGCGCTGCATTTCCCCACAGAACCCTATCCCAACCCCTCTGTCCCTCACTGTCTCACCAGCATCTATCTGCAGCACCCCAGCTACACCTTTGCCATTTCTTATTTTTCAGTGTGGGCAAGTCTGTGGTGTAGGTATTCTTACTATTGACTCGAGCAGTCTTGCACCAGCACTGGTCTGTCCCACTACCCAGGCTCAAACCTACTTTCTACCTTCCCAGGAGTGCTCCAGATCTGTGTCCTGCTGCCTTGTGAGCTGCACTGTACATGTGTCCCCGCTATGCAGGGATGGCCAGGGCTGCTGCATTCTGAGACACATCCTAATGTCATCCCACAGCTGTTGGCACCCATGAATTGCCCCATCAACCTCTCAGCACACCACATACCAGGAGCTAGTGATGGTTTATCTGATAGTGGTCCACGTCCAGCTGGGTTTCCTGCAAGCAACACTGAAGTACAACCAGCTTTTTATGGTCTCAACACTTTAAACTTCCTCTGGAGGAAAAAGCAGAGCAGATGGTGCCTGGACTGGGAGCAACTCACCTTTGACGTCTTCAGAAAGAGCAGCCTGGCCAAAGGCCACTAGCTGTCCTAAATAACCTGAGCACCTATGTATCTGTCCTTTCCTGCTATTATTCTAGCTCTTTTTGCACCAGCCATATGAGGGAGTTCAGCCACCAGTGCTGACACTCTGGAATTGAATATGTGTAATCTTAAAAATCGATTATGTTACATTCCAGTGGACAGGTGCAGAAACAGTCATTGGTTGAGCTTGGTTACCTTACTTGGCTTGGCTACCAAAATAATTTGTCCTTCTTAACGCTGAAATAGGGACAAATTTTACTAAACACTCCTCTTACAGCTAAATATGTTTTTAAGAAGTATCTAAAGTGATGGCAGTTGGAATACAGCATTTAAAAAAAATCCAAAAAGACCTTGATCGTGTAATTTACTTAAAGGAAAAAAAGTACAGGTTTTATTTTTCTACCTTCTCCTTAACCCCTACAGGCTGTGATATTGTATGTGTAAATTCAAATCAACACTTCTCCCATCTGGATTTCTGTATATTTAAATTGGAGGCTTGGAATAACATTTTTCCTTTTAGAATAAATGCTTTTGAGAAACTACTGTGTTTGAAGAGCAATGGTTGGCTGGCTGACCGTGCTAGTACCCAACTAGGAAAACCACAGTCAGCTCTGAAATTACTTGGTCAAGTTTTTTTCATATTTATAACCTGAGGAGACATTGGTGTTTTTGTAGGCAGAGCACATTAGCTGATAAATATTTTTCTCTAACTTTGTCAAGCTGTCATTTTTACCCTAACCATGACCTCCTATCCCTACCCTTGCCCTTTTTTCTGCCAGTCCCCTGTGCTGCTGGGCACTGCCATCTGTCAGCAGCTTTATCTCCTACCTGCAGGGCACCCTGTCCCTTGGGGAAACATGGTAGTCGCTCCAGTTGCTCCTTACTCGAATCTCCTCTGTGAAGCAGGAAGGCAGGTTGGGTACAAAGGCATGGCTGCCTCAGGGCTGATGGGAAAACCAAAACCTCAAGAAGAAACCTGCCAAGACACCTGCATCAGTAACTGGGGCAGAGCAGAGCATCACCCGGGGCCTGGGCTACATTGCTCTGTGCATGCCCTTCTTGTGAGAGCCAGCACCTCCACCTGACCACTTCACCCCAGCAGATAGGCTGAGCCCGAGTGAGAGCTTGTGATTTGCCTGCACATGCTGCAGTCAGCTGCAGAAAGGCAAGGGCTGCGAAGTCCTCAAAACCAAAAGCACCGGTAGGCAGCACCAGCCCATTTCTCTCTGACCCACTTTTGTTTGCAGCTTCCCCCAGCTCATCCCTCCCCCACAGCAGGGCAGGAATCAGAGAGGAAAGTCTGCTCCACCATTCCCAAACAGATGCCCTGCCGGAAACCCACCAACGAACAGAAACAGCTCCTCTTCAGCCTCCTCCTCACCCTCGCAGGTGTGTGAGGAGGCAGGCAAACAGGGAGGAAGTGTCCCCTGGGCTCAGACTGCTCTGTCCCCATCCATGTCCCCCGGGGTGCCAGCACAAGGGGCAGGAAGCAGTAATCACTCAGCAAATTTGCCTCAGCTCACTTTGACTGGCTCAGAAGACAAAAAGCCTCAGAAGTCAATTGGCACAGCTTGAAAGCAAATCCCAACACCCCCCACCCCCACCCCGCCTGCCCCAGCAGTCTTCCAGACTCCAACGCCTGTTCCCAAACTCAAAGAGCTCTGCTGCATTAAGATGAGATGCTTCTCCTCGCCTTCAGCTGCTGTGGATCCCCACCTTGCCCACACAAGGCTGAGGAGAGAGCTGGCCTTCCCAGGACTGTCCTGAAACATGGACACAAGCAGCTGGAGGAAATGCTGCTGCTGGTGTTGGGGTGGTCAGCATAGGGTGCGCTACAATTTCAGCGGGAGGGTAGGAAGAAACTGACGGGCTGTTTGCTGATATGATCACAGCTTTTTAAAACAAGCTTATGCTGCAAAAACCAAGACATTTCAGATTATGATTTTCAGCATGCTGCTGACTGGTGTGGCGGCTCCAACAAATGCAGTTCAGAACAGCTCCGCAGGAAGCCACACACACCAGAGAGCAGCCAGAAATCCAGGGCACAATGCTGCACCCCTTGAGTCTAGGGGAAGCTGTGGGTGATGGGGCAGGTGGCAGGACAAACCCACAGGCTTTCAAGGACTCTCCCTTCCTCCATCCCCACCTGCCACAGCCCTACACACTTCACTTGCTGCACTGTCATTCCTTACTCTCAGGTAAAGTTTTTACCTGACTAGAACTGGTGCCAGGTCCTCCCCAACCTGAGCTGATACCATCATGCCAGTAGGAATCTGATCTCGCCTCTTCAATGCAGAATGAATCAGATGTTATAGCTATGAATGACTGCCATTCCTCTTGCTCCCAATGCCTCTGGAAAAGCTTTTTCACCTATCACTCACTGGCCAGGCTGTCAAGCACCAATCACAGCCCAAATGCCCCCATACGCCCAGGGACAGCCAGAGGTGTAGGAGAACAGCTTAGTGAGCAGAGCAAGCCCTCCAGAGCTCTTGCCCCACACTGGGTTCCACCCATAGCCACACACCTTCCGTATGCAGAGCCCAAGGTCTTGCCTACTTGCATGCAATTAGGAAAGAAAAATGTGGATGTCATGGACAGTGAGAGAGGATGCAGCCTTTTCATATTGGTATCACTACCTGCAGAACATAAAAGTTCCAGTATGTTTCTGTATGTTGTGGGAGCAGCCTTTTTTCCCCAAAAAAGAAGCCTCAAACGAGCTGAAGTTGTTATGTTTCTGTCTCAGGTGGTGATCCCCGTTCCTCCCATGCCCTGTTTCTTCCTTTCCCTGATTTCGGCTCAAGACTCCTTCCCAACTTGAACTGTTGGTTCTTCTTAGTGTTCATATGCCCCTTCACTTTAATTTACTCAGCTGATGGAGAATCATCCATGTGATTTTCCTGTGTCCATTCACATGAAAATCATGATTTACTCTATATTAGCATTCTGCTGATTTGAATCAAAACAGGGTCTGAGGAGCAGACTGGGCAGGTGGAGAAAAGAAGGGATGAAGAGAAGGGAACAGGACATCTTCCTATAGATGGCAGAAATCAGCTCAATTAAATCACCTTAATTCCTCTAATTAAAGATACTTAAAGAAGCAGCTTTGTTGATTTTATTTATTTATTTATTTATTTATTTTAATGTTAGAAGATTAGCTTATCAGACACTTTGCTACTCTTCCTTCAGATTTGATGTTTTCCTTTAGAAAATGCTCTTGCTCAAATATAAAGTCCTGCTTTATGCAGGACTGACTAAGAAATCTGGGGTTTTTTGTTGCAGAGAAGCCAGGTTAGAGGCATTAGGAGGTAGTTACCAGTTTAGCCAACCAAAGGCACTAGGTAAGGACATAATTCTACTGTATGTGCATAATACTTTGCCAAGGCCAGACCTTGGTGTCCTGCTCACACCTTGCTGTGCATTCTTACTGCCAGAAGCATTTGCTGGGTTTTTTAAATTCAGACAAGTCTTTCTGTAGTTAATCGATAATATCTTGCACTTCTTAAAGGATATTATCAGCACTCCAGCCCTTCCAGCAGTGTACCCAGCAAGATCCTGTCTCTGATTTAGTCCTCCAATTTTGTCAAGTGGAACTGAGATACCAAATGTTGAGCACTGAAATTATTCTGTGTGGTTACTTCCCATGTGTGGTTACTGTGCACTGTATTTGGACAAGCCTGAATCCCCAGGGTTAGAGGCACCTTTAAAAAAAACCCAAAACAATCAAACCCATTGACAATTTATCTATATGTTTGTTAATACAATGGAACTTGATCCAAAATAGGGTACAGCAAAAAGACCATATGTCTTCAAAAGAATTTCCTTTGGACCACACACATAAACATCAAATTATTTGATTAAAGGGGTTGAAATCCTGCACTTAATTTATTCCTGGCCTACTGCATGTTTCATCACATGCAAATGTGCTTTTTTTTCTGGAAGCAAAGGGAAAGGTTTGTGCTGTGTTGTTCTATCAATTATCTCCTTAAGCAAGCTGAAAAATCATTTTGCCTTTGCTAGGACTTTGAATCAAGTTAACCGAACCTGCTGATTTTATTAGGCAATTTGGGTGTGACGATAATTTAAAACACCTAACAAGGTTGACAACATTGAGCACTGTTCATATGGCTCATATGGTGTATATAATGCTCAGGTCTGACCTGATGACATCGTGGCTGTAGGTACAGTGTTGTTTGACTCTGGTTCTGGGGAAGGTGACTGTAATGCATTCAGGAGCGGGAAACCTACGGCAGAGCTAGCTGAAAAACAAATGGAGAGGTGGGAAGGATCAAGTTCATGGCATAAGGAAATACTCTACAGATCATCAAGAGACTAACTGGATGGCCACAAAGAGATTTTTGTCAAGGGTTTTATACAGCTAAAATCAATTCATTCACTTCATCTGTTTTGAACATACTGAAGATGCAGCTAAAGATGTCACAAATGGTTAGAGTTGCCTGGAAACCTCCAAGGTGTCAATTGACCATATTTTTAGGTGCAGGAATGTTACATGGACACACCACAATTTCACCAGTGATTTCTTTAAAAAACGAATGGAGTCAGAAACCTACAAGGGAATAAAAATATCAGGAGAGTGAAGCTGAGTTGAAGCAGGGTAACTCAAAAATCAATATTTTGCTTTTAAACTCTTAAGGGGAGGCCCAGGAGGGCTGCACTCATTTTGTCCTCCTTCCTTATTGTCCTTGGAGGATTGGCTGAGAAGTGACAAGGCTGCTCAGTACTTACTGCAGGACATTCCTCGCTTGCAAGCCACTTGTTAGAGTATTTGGCTGCTTCCCTGCCCAGGGCCTGGCTTTCACTGAGCAGCATCAGACAACAGTCAAGCCAAACATGAAACTAAAGATGGAAAAAGGGCTCCTCTCCTGTTGCTGTATAATTGTGTTGAATACCCCTCTGCCCACAAACTCAGATCTGTACACAAAAATGGGTCATTGAATCTCCAGCATACTTGGCACAATCCCAAGGGTTTGCATTCAGGGTGTAAATTCAGTCTGAGATCACTCCAGAGACTGAGCCTGTGGTGAGGGGAAGAAGAGGCCACGGAATTTTATCCTGCCCCTTTTGCTTGTGACTATTTCTTGTGCCCCTATTTGTCTGTGACTTTGTCTAATACAACTGGGGGAAAAGGAGGAAAAATCTTTTTCTCTAAGCAGAGGTGGACAAAAGGCCAGGAAACTTCTGGGGGGCCATTTTCTGTAGTTCTTACAGATTTTTTTTCCCTCCCTCAAAGAAGGAGTACTTTAGAGACCAGTGGCTGGCCAGCTGAAATTATGGATGGGCCATTAAATACTCCGGTTTACCAATATCTGCCTGTGTACTCCCGTCACCTCTACAGGATGCAAAAAGGGACCTGTGGTCCTGCAAGCCCTGACCTTGGCATCGCAAGGGGGCTGTGTCATGGCAGAACCTGCTTCTTGACCCACAAGGCAGGAAACACACCATGAGCAGTGCCACTGAGGAGAATGGGGGTACAGCAGGATAATGGAGCATGCAAATCTACAAAGTCATCCAGCACCAAACTTCAAAAATGCTTTTATTCAAGTCATAAGGTGATGGGAGCTAAATGCCTCAGGACTTTCAAAGCTCTGGCCCTAAATCCCTACAAAAATGGGTGGGTCCCTTTGGGCTCTTTGCAAGCCAATAAACCAGAACCAGCACAGGCATAGAGTGGAAGATTCATGATCCTCGTCCCTGCTCTGCTTGATCCACAGAAATACAGTTCAGTAGGAGCTTTGCCTTGGCTTCAAGGTCACCTCTTGAAACAATGCTTCCAGAAACATCTGTTGCAAGAGGTACAAACATTTGTGGACCCTGAGCCTTGAGATCAACACCAGAGCAGGACGTGAAGGCTGTGTAGCATCTTGGGGAAGCCAAAGTTTCCACCTTCTCACCATATGAAGTCAAGGCCCTGTGGGGCAAGGAGAATCATACAGATACAGTCAGAGGATTTAGTTTCTACAGACCTTCAGGCAGCATGTGAGCTTCTTGATACAGCTGAAGCACAGAGCTATACAGTCGTCATCCATCCAAACCCTGTCCAGCTGTGTGTAGCTCAGCTGCCCCACTGACAAGCCAGGCTGGGTTGCCTGACAGGAGGCATTCAGGCAGTGGAGGTTGCAGTGGGATGCCAGCTGGCATTTCTCACTCGCTATGTCCTGGGGATGGAGAAGTGCGTTGGGAGCTGGCTCCTGTTTGCAACTAAAACACTCCAATCAGAGTGAGGATTCACACTTTTTTGAAAACGTGGAGATTTTCAAAAGATTGGCCTGGACAGTCCCCTCTGAGTCGCACTACCACCATCTGCAGAAGAACCTCACTGCTGCCTGGCAGAAAGCTGTCACCAAAGCTCTGCTCTGAGCAGCACAAAGCTTTCAGTTTTGACCTGCTCTTTGTTCTTTCTCCTGCAAGTTTCCACTTGTTTCTAAATGTTGCCTCTTCCCCTGCTTGCACAGATTTGTAAAATGCCAAATCACCTCAAAGCCTATTAAGCGTTATGTAAGTCTTTGGTTTGGTTTATTCCAGCTTCATGCCTCTGCCAGTGACACTCAAGTGGACCATGCGCTGGACTTCAGATCTCCCAGGGGGGACAGATGTGTGTCAGTGCCACCTCATTAACTCATTTGTTTAAAGCCCCCAAACAATCCACTTCCATGCAGATGGAAATCCCAGCCTCCCCCTTTTTCACTTAGATGTGGATTCTCCCCCAGATACGAGTTGATTTGCTCAGCTAAAAAACTTCAAACCCCTAAAATTCTGATCTTTGACCCTACCCTAAACTAATTTGAACTGTTCTCAGCTGATCTGGAGTTGAAGGAGATGGCTTTTAACTGGAAATACCTTATCTTTAGACAAGTAATCGTTGTTAATTAAACCAGTAGAGAGACATTAGCCTCTGCTTACTTAAGTTTTAGCTAGTGAATTAACAGGCAATCCATGTCGTCCTTTTAAATGAGGAGGTTCTCATGGAATCAGACAATCCCAACACCAATATCCTTTTCCTGTGAGATCTGAAAAATAAACCCTGCAACATGGACTGAGAGTAAACTCTCCTGCACAAAGCACACATTTCTATAACTTGCTTTCTCTCTTTAAAACAGACATATAACTCCTGCAATTTCAAGAATTATTTTTGCAGTAACAGATTAAAATCTGTAAGCAGTTGCTAATACAGAAGTCACTATATGGAAATAGAAGGGTACATGTGTGTGTGTTTGTATGTGGAGCCTTCTCTCACTGGCACTCCTTGAGTAACGAGGAAGTGCTGGAGTAGTAACATCAAGAGCTTGATAGAAAATGGAAAAGAAACAGATTTGATAGTGCAAGAAAAAATATTTATGGTGAAATACTTCACATTGTCTAAAAAACCCATGTGCCTCACTGTTTACTTACAGAAAGACAAGAATAACTGTGATAATTGCAAAAATGGTGATAATGCACTGAGACAAATTGCTGGGGAGATGGGAAACAGCCTGGAACAGCCCAGGTAAAACGCACCCAGATGGGGCTGCCAAGCACATTCATGATGCAGGGAGCCTGGAAGCACTCCTTGCTTAAAGTGTGGCATGTACACCACTGCCAAAGAGAGGATAGATGGATATTTGGACTGATTCAGTGATGTGTACATACCTATGTAAAAGTTTTTTACCTGAGGTTTGAATCTCCCAAATCTTGTGTCTGTGTTAGCCTTTAACTTGAGTCAGAGCCAAACACCACCAGCGAGGCATTACAGTTGTGCTTACTGATCTTCGATTGTCTCTGTACTGTCTTCTTTAGTGTGATTTTCACCAGGGGAAAGTGATGCCAGCTACAAAACGCCACCACTTGACACTTGTTATTTGCTATCAAAAATGTCTGTTGCAGTGTTAGTCAGTAGTGAACTGATTCCACAGTAAGTTTTCTCAGTGACTGCTAACTGGAGAAAGCCCCGTACAACTTAACAAATTCTGCCTGTGAAATATGATATACAGAATCACATTTCTCTTTTTGCAAATTCATTACTGTAGTCCTATATCTCTCTGTTCTTTGGAGGTTTATTCCTTCTGCAGATTCCCCTTAAAATTAAAAACAAACAAACAAACAGACAAACCAAAAACACACCAAAAATCCAGTCTTTCTCTGTATTTAAAATTAGCATTTCTCTGTCAAATGGTTCATTTTAAAATTTTGTGAAACGCAGAAAAAAACATTCTGTCTGCACAGCGAATATTTCCCTCCTCAACCACCTTACTTTGTAATGAAGTAACATTAATGCATCACAGGCCAAGTTAAGCTGATAATTTACTACTTCGTGGAAGTTAACAAACTTGCTGGAGTTTTTCCCATCAAGTTTTGCTGGCTACACCCTTTTCAAACACTATTAGTCTTTTTTTCCTCTCTCCCTCTCTCTCTGTTTTGTGCATACATGATTTCTATGTCTAAATCAAGCCAGCAAAGGTACAGTACATTTTCTACACCCTAATTTAGATTTAAAATTTCACATATAGCAAAAAACCTTAATGTGATCCTCAGCTATGACGTATTTTTCCAGTAAAGTCTGTCATTTGAGTTGCTGAGGAAAGGGAAAGATGAAGAACAGATATGATGAGATCAAGGAAAAAATTTCCTCTGCCATTAAAGGCACTCTGTGTTTCTAGCTACTGACTTTGAATGTCCCATCCTACAGTTGCTAAAATAAAGCTACCAAAGGTCTGTTTCCTCCCTCTTTACCACCTTAGCTACATTGGGTGGGCACGTGCTTAGGGAATAGTGAGGGAAAAGCAGGGGGGAATCAAAGCTTTGAAGTGCACAGACTGGCAGCTACAGTTGAGACCTTGACCTGTCAACATCAGGCAGCTCCAGTCAGACAAGATGCGACAAGGAGGTTGCACAGCACCTTCAAAGGGGGCACCTGCACCCAGGACCTGCCTGTCTTTTTACCTAGGAGGCACCCCAGCAGCAAGGTGAGAGCTGGGGGGGGTACAATCTCAGCCCCCCAAATCTATCAAATTCACACAGAAGAGAGGAGCATATTGGCAATTAAATTGGATCTGTAGCATGTTTGTTGGTTTTACACATCTGACACAGGGAGGGCAGCAGCTGGGATGACTCCAGACAGAAAATACAGACTCTGGTGCTTCACAGTCCCAAAGCCCCTTTCAGCAAGTGGAGTTCATAAACCTCCTGGCAGCTCCAATTATGATATCCTCACTCATAACAAGCAATATCTTACTCCAGGGGAAATCTCTTTGATTTTTAATTTAGCCTAAAGTTGTCACATAGGTGTAAGACACCAAGACTCAGAAGTTCCTGGAGAGTTGGAGAGAACTGGCATTTGCATTTGAATCTCAGCTGTTGGCTCCAAGTGTGAGGGAGGCACAGTCTCTTTCCCCTCTTCTTACTACTTACACTTCTTGCACGTGTTATTTTAGCAAGAAAAAGAATTCTGGAAGAACAAGAAATGCAATGTTTTTAAAGGCTGTCATATTAAAAATTAACTTAAAAATTGTTAGGTTTTTTTATAATTCATGCATTTAATTCTCCATCTGAGTGACTTTAAAGCATAGTTACAATTTGTCATGAATTACAGAAGAGATCCCAAGCAGTTTCTGCACCTATCAGCCAGTCTCCTGCAGAGCCATTGGTTCTTACCATTTTAGCAATTACAACCTTCATGTTAAATATAGGAAATGGGGCCACAAATAAAGTCTCACCACAGCCAGTAACAAAGCCAGAAAATGAAACATCTGTCATCTGCTACCCAATAGGTCATGCTTCTTTCTTGGATACAGAGAGAAATTTTTGCTTTTTTTAAGCTTAGCACAAACCCTCAATTTTCTGTTTTAGTTCTAGCACCACATGCCTTTGCTCCTCCTTTCAGCTTGTCCTTTATTCAGCGCCACTGAACCCGTGTGTCCCTGCACACAAACACATTGTTTGTCCCACTGTAAATCCTCCCACTGGCCGGTGACCCAGCTGCAGTGGAACTGTGTGTGGTGGGGTGTCTGTCCAGCTGCCACTGCTGCTTTGTCCCCCACAGTCACTGTGGTGGCTCCGCAGAGTTCTCTAGGCTGAATGCAAAGCGGAGAACAATTAAATTAGTGCAAATATTAGAGACTAGAGTGGTTGCATGAATGTTTAAGACTGTGTATGTGAATTTGACGATCAAGCAGACACCAAAGGAAGAGAGAACTGATAAACCCTGGGCACACTGCATCACAGGTTGTAAAAGCTACAGATGGGAGATTGGTTTATATTGCAGTTTTTCAGAGGGTAATAAGAAGTCACCTGTTTGAAAAGAGATAAGCAGGCTAGACCTTCAAACTTCCCATTTGGGAGTACTGATGTTTAAATGAAATGTTTATTGGCCTTAATGAGGGTAATGCAAAGGGGCGTTAGGTATTGACATACCAATTTCTAAACCTCCAAAAGAAAAGTGGTGATGTCTGAAAGTATAGAATGACACCCACAAACAGGTCTCTGGTTTCAAAGTATCTTTTCATCATGGCTAGGCTTCGGGACGAAGATTTGGGAGGAGCTCTACCCACATTTGTTACAAGCACACTGGTGGCTAAAAAGTCCAATACGAGATAGACAAGTCCAGTTGCAAAAGGCACAGCAAAAGAACTCCTTAGGTGATATATTCTGCAAGACACAATTCTTTCTGCATTGTCTTTTCTCCTCAAGAGTGATCCTGCGTGTGTTCGCATTCTCAAAAGCATCAGCAGTGTTAAAGGTAGTCTCTCTCCAGACCTCCTGATTGGAGACCAGAGTAGACCAGTTATGGTGATCAATATGGCCCAGGCTGAGATGTTGTTTCAGAGAGTCCTTGTATCTTCTCTTCGGGACTCCTCTCTTGCAGCAGCCAGTGGCAAGTTCACCATAAAGCAAGATCTTAGGGAGGCGGTGGTTCTTCATCCTGGAGACGTGCCCTGCCCATCGCAGCTGTGTTCTCATCAACATGGCCTCAATACTTGTGACTGCTGCTTGTTCTAGAACAGACGTATTAGTCACATAATCTGACCAGTGGATTTTTAGGATTCTATGGAGACAGCGTTGATGGAAGCGTTCTAGGAGTTGCAGGTGGTAGTGGTAGATAACCCATGATTCGGATCCATATATAAGAGTAGACAGCACAATGGCTCTGTAAGCACTGATCTTTGTACTTTTCTTCAAGTGTTTATTCCACCAAACTCTTTTGTGGATCAAAGTATCACTGTTTAGAAAAAACCGACATCTCAGATCCTTCTTTTTTTAAATGCAAGAGCAAAGACACTTTCAGAGTAATTAAGAAGCAAATAGCTTAAAACCACCAAGAGAAATAGATTTTTAGGAGTTAAAATGTTGTTCTAGGGTTCTCTGCTACAACCTAGCATTAGCATTAAAAAGAAGAATTAGACACTTACATGGTGGCAGGCAGCTTGAGTGCTTTCTTTCCTAGACAGGGAGACATACCAGGATAGAAACACTTTGACATTAGAGAGTGAACAAATCTGTAAATGATCAGCCAAGAAAAGAAATCTGGTTGATTGTTTGCCAGCTCATTAACAATCCACTGCAAAGTATATGGCTATTGTCTCCGGCAGCCAGAGCAGGGTGATACAATACAAATAATAAAGATAACAGACAGAAGACCCATTGCACTATGTGGATTGTGTATTTGGTCTTGTAAATCAATTTTTGTGTACTTTGTCTCCTTTGCAAGTGACATCTGGAAGGTGAAGAGACAAAGTAATAGACATCTAAAATAAATTGAATTAATCTGGAAAACAGGCTCACTACCATTTTTTTGATCCAGCGCTTGCCTGAGAAAAAAACCTAGCTTTGTGTCACAATACAAATCTCAGTGTTTTACCTTTTTTATGAAGAAGTGAAATGAATTTGATTCAGTTAAGCACATGCCCAGCTTTAGACCTGCCCTTGAGTCCTGTTTATCACAACTAAACACCACTTACAGTATTTTGCTGAATCAGGGACTGGATTCAGTGTTCCCATGGATAGGCAGCCATATGCCAGGCATGCTGTGGTATACAATGATTAATTTCCCAGGAGAAAACAAATCTTGCAGAACTTTCTCTTCCTCAGGCCTTTTATTAGATACTGCTAGATCTGAGCCCCAGGAGAGCATGACTTCCTTGGCTGCAATGGTATGTACCCTCCTAGAAAATACGGAAATCGGCTGGGCACAGTAGCACCAGAACTGGTACCAATTCCAACAGCCAGCTAGACCCTTGCTTGCATATTTATTAACAAACGATCAAGAAAATTAAAAAAGAACACACCTACACCTGTAACAACCTTGCTGTGCCACAAGCCCACTCGTCTGAACTGCCTACAACCCACCAGCCCCTTCCTTTCCTGGCCATAGTGGTATCCACATGTTGGGATGCTCATAGGAAGCAGCAGCTCACTGCTCAAACTGGGCTGGCTCCAGCGCTGCAGTGGGGACAGACCTCTGCAACTAGCTTTCCCTCCCCTGCCCCCCCCGACCTCTCAGCACATGTACTGACCACTTATAAACATCTCCATGAGCTGAGAGCAACCTGGCATGGCCCCAAGCTGGAGCAAGGGGAGTCCATGCTGTCCTGATGCTGGAGCAGGTAATCAGCAGAGCACATTAAGGGGGAATGCTCCCAGCATTATGGGTCAGGCAGGCTCAAGAGGATGCTGCTGACTGGGTCAGTATGTAACACTGGAAGGAATAGCAGCTTTGGCTCACCAGTGAGCCTACCCAAGCATCCTGCAGGGAAGGCTGCTGGGAAGGAAACCTGCAATTTTACATTTCTCCCTTTGCCAGATTTGCTCCTCTCCCTCTTTCTCTAACCTCTTGCAGTTTTAATCCACCATATAGAAATTTAATGGTTTGGCACCTGATGGAAATCAAGGGCAAATTAACATGTTCCTTCTAACTGATGTACCAACCTTTTCTAAACGACTTCCCTTACTCTCTTCCCTGGGAATTCTATACCCTTGCTCAGGCATTATTATTCCTATTTTACTCAAGGAACAACCAAACCTACTCTTAAAAGGACATTGTCTATCATCTTCTTTCCTTGAAATGCCATGCACTCCCAGGGGCACTCTCCCCCTACCACTGGTGAGCATTTATTCGCCCCTGGTGTAGGATGATATACTTGATGGAAACTTGCCGACTGCCAAGACCTAGCTCCCTGTTTCCTCTCAACATCACCTTTCTCTTTTCTTTCATCTTCCATCATACACATGCAGCTAGATTTATTGAGCCAGGTTTTTATAGCCAAGATTTTTCTTGCCATATTCCTGTGAAGCAGCTACATTGGGTCATGGTGACAGATGTGCACCAGAGAAAAAATACAAACCAGTTTAGTCCCTGATGGTTTATTTCTTCACTGATGCTAAAAGAATAAGTTGTCTTCCTGCTTTTCCACCTTTTCTTAGCTTATCTTTTGCTCCACACAGCACTTCCTTGGGATCGCCCAAGGTGAAAAAAATGAAACATCATGGCAGCTGCTACTGCTCTGTCAGTTACTCTCTTCCAGCACGGGGCAGAGGCCGACATTTGAAGAACATTTCTTTCATTGACAACTTCTACTTCAGCATTCCCTGTGCCACCTCCTTGTTTGTGTATTGCTCCATTAATTTCTTCCTTCATTTAGCAGTTGGATTGTTTGGGGCTTTTTTCCTTCAGTTTGAAAAAGCAGCATAGTAGCAGCAGACAGTACTTGAGAAGAATTCATATCCTGAGATACACTTGCATTCAAAAGGCCAAGGGGAGAGAGCTCCACTGTAGACCACTTTTAACACAGATCCACTTTGATATACCATAATTGTAACTGTAATTTTAAAGTCAGTCAACTCCCTATTTTTTTAATCTACTGATTACCTTGCTGTGCCTTACCTGTGTTTCAGAAAGTAGCACAGGTGGTCAGAATTTTTCAGTTTCTTACTGATTTTCCAGTAAAAGGAAATTTTTACAAAGGCTTACTTTGCTTATCATCTATACATGATATATACAGGATTAGCTTTCTTATGGTTAGTAGATATAACCTGAAAGAAATTTGCCGACTGAAGACAAATAAACCTGCAATAAACCAGCAATCAACTCAGTGCCTTTAAAAAGGCTTTAGAATGAAAGATCCATTTGTGGTTGAAGAAACCAATTCAACTTAAATATAGCAAAACAAAAACAAGCTAAAGATTACCCTTAAGGGTGATGGACTCCTGGTTGGACAAAGCCCTGCTCAGTCAAAACTGAGAACTGCTGTGGGCAGGAACAAGCAGCTGGAGGGGAAGCAAGTGGTGCTTTCACTTTGCTGTTGGGAGAAAAAGAACACCCATGGAATCATTCCTCCCTGACTGCTTCAGTACTTCTTTAAGGCTGAGGCATTTCTTCCATTACCATTTAAATTACCTTTTTAAACACAAGATAAGTAAGTCCTGTCCTCTAGAGTTCCTTTGGGAGCAAACCGGGTTTGCTAGCACAAAAGCTTTCAGTCAGTTTTAGCTGACCTCTGTCCATCTGGGAAGAGAGGACATCAACAGGAGACCAAACATAGACCAAACACAGACTGGATTGTGAGTCTGGGCATATTTCTGTTTTACTATACACCTGGACATGAAGCAATTAAAGCCTGATCTGGGGCACAAAACTAATCACATGTTAAGGCATCCTCAAAGTGTGAAATTCTTCTTTCCTGCTGCAGGGTTAGCATAGTCAAAATCAAATCATTGATAAAATGTAGATATAGTCCTGAAAACAGTGAGCATCTTCTGTTGTTTCCACATGGCTGTGATTTCATGGTACAAAATGTCTGGCCGCAAAACAGGCTTATGGCACTGCTGGAGTACCATTCATACTCTGCCCTCCTCTTGCCTCCAACTGTGCCTGCTTATCTCTGCCCCTGCACTGGGAGGAAATAATAAGGCTGGTATATAAGAAGACACTAACATCAGACCATGTTAATATGACCAGTACCTTCATGCCTAGATGTTGCTTAATGACCCAAATGATTTACTGAGGAAGAAAGAAGCAAGATGCATATGCAGACAATATCAACACATAGAAACAATGGCCCACACATTGCAAAGAAGGTCAGTGTATTGGACCGAATAGAGTTCTTGCCCCCATATCTCAAATGTTGCTCATCTAAGATCCTGTAAAAGATGAGACTGCTTCATCTCTACCAAAACAGCTTCCTTCAACACTGCAGGAAAAAAAAACACTGAAGAGGAGTAACACACATTAAATTGTGTACATTGCAGGAATTTATCAGTCTATGTCATAGAGGGAGAAGAAGAAAACAGACAAGTCATCTATGCCTAACATGTTGTAGTGAGAGAATTGTCATCATCTTTGGGTTCTTTTATAAATAAAATAAATATAAAAAGACAAGTAATTTTCTCACCTAATTTTCCTGTAGAACTGATAATTAAGTGTTGTTGGCTGCATCACCAGCACACATTTGTGATAGTTGATTTAGTGTCTCTGCATATTTAGAAGCTAAAAATTTTCTTTTGCTGAGTAAAAATACCTGTTTCATGGCCTTTTCTCTCCTTCAAGTAATAAGTCAACTTTCATTTTTTTAGAACTTGCCATCGGTGAAAAGTCTTTTTTTTTTTTTTAATCTTTCATGTATCTAGGACCTCCCTGAAAAGTAATTTCAGTGTATATTGTAGAATGAGTCTCAATATATTAACAAAGGTGAAAATGCTACCCCATGTATTTTTAAAACATACATTACAAAAACAGTGGTTTGAACACAGGGGCGAAGTTTAGAGGGACAAAACTCTGACTGGGGTGAAAGTCCTTACCTCACTGTGTGATGTTTTACATGTCCATTAATTTTACCTTCTTAAGAGTGAAGTGCTGAAAATACAGCTAAGACAAAAATGGACACAGACAGAAATCATTACCTGTGTGGGAAGTACTTGAGGCTTCCCTCACAAATGTGTACACCCTCTTAGTGTGGTTCAGTCTTCACACAGCAGCCCAGCGATATGGGATTGCAGAGTCAAAGCTTCACGGCTGATAGCTACACAAAAGGAAGATGAACAGATTGGACACAAAAAGGAGAATGTTTAATTTAAGATGCCCAAGCTGGAGATAGTCAGACTCTTTGACCAAGCTTTTTCACATCCTCAGAAGTTAGGTGCAGCTAAGTGAGCTGTTCTTGGCTCTTCTTCTCTCAGCGGCTTCAGCTCTGGCTCCCGAAGACAAATCCCTTGCACTGTGATGTTACTATGTGTCTGGCACTGGTCTCTGACCTCACTGAGACCACACCAACTGATAGGCTTTCACAAAAAACAATGTCTTTATGAAAATCAAGGGCTCCGCCTGTGCAAGGGTATCCAGCTTGTTGGCACACCCCTTTCCTTTGGTTTCACTTCTTTTCGTAAAAAAATAAAAAACAACCCTCCCCCAAGAGATGACATTAAAATAACATTGTGTTTGAACTGAAACCAAGTACTTGTACAGTTTTCCCCAGTGTGAAACCTGTTTTAAGTTAAACCATTGAAAGTTCCCTGAGTAGACAAGGCTTTGAAGAGTGACTACTTACTACCCATGACACCGCAAATTTCAGCACTAGCTCATGGTAACTCCCACGTCATGTACACAGTAGCGCAGTGTTAGCAAAATTGCTGTCCTTTACCAGGCCCTGTACCTAATCAAAGCCTACACACATACCAAGCTATGACCAGTGCTAATGTGGGGTGATTTTTGCCACCCTGAGGTGGCAAGAGACTTTAGAGGAGGCATTACAAGAGCCTCCCTCAAAATGGCCATGTGAAAATAGCACAAAGGCATAAAAATTACATCACATGTGCAAGGTTTCTTATTGAAGTAAATAATGAGATAGGACCAAAGTCCTAATTTAACTCTCTCAGCAGGATCCATGCTGCTTTTTCAAACTCTAGCATCCGCATATTGCACCATAAATCCCTGAGGATTTGTTAGCTCCTGCAAGTCCCTCTGGGGTGATTTGGGAGGTTTATTGTTGTATGTCTGCATATGGAGGCAGTGGGAAGGTAGAAATTGTATGCAAGATTTTGCCACCACAATTTGCAACCTGGAAAATTAAACTGCTATTGATCTGCCTAGTGTTAGTATTCTTGCCCCTTGGCAGTAGTATTCTGAGCACTCCAGTAATTATATATAAATGGTTTTCATTCTGGCAATTAAACATCAGGGACTATAAATTGAAGCCCACAGCTGCCTGCAAGGACAGAAAGCCACTTTGACAGCAGTGACCGGCACAGGCTGAGCACAGGAGCCTCACCTGTCCAGCCTTTACCTGTGCTCTTGCCTGTTTGCCACTCAGCCTGAGTGTCAGTGTGTGCAAAGCACTGGTAGCAACATAATATTCACCAGTGATGATTCAAAACCCAGTCTTTTCAGGACCAACCATGACATCTTATAAACTCCAGATAATAATTTTAAAGACATTTCTAGTGAAGGGCTTGTTATTTTCCCAAGCAGAGATAGGCAGCCCTAGCTTTCTCTTTTCTGTGCTTTGCCTTTTTCCTCATCACTGTTGTGTAACAACCCAAAAGATACATGACATTTATCACAACAGTTCTCATCCATTCACCTGACAATTAGAAATGCCCAGTGGATAGGCTGGAGGCTTGATATTTATGTTTGTATTTTTGAGTTGCAGCATTTCTGTAACCCTTCGTTTCCATCAGTATAACCAGAAGTCAGCACTTACACAATAGGCACATTCACATCACTAAAACACAGGATCTTCTCAACAGATTGAAAAGGATCTGGGGTGTGAAGTGTCATTTGCTAAAGAAGCACTTCCACCAGTATTTTCTACCCACCTAACATGTTACAACCAGTTGCACTTACCACCAGGAAAGGTTTGTCACCACCTCTTCTCCCTCTTGGAAGGCAGGCTTCAGTGTGGGGCAGCAATGAAACCTGCCATTTCTTGCCTACAGACAGCTAAGTCCAGATCCTGCCCACAGCAAAAACTACTGTTTAAGAAAACACATCCTGGCTCCACTTCTGAACAAATGATAATACTCTGTTTTTCTTTCATACCCAGCATAATTTTATTGATCACCACATCACCCCATTGGTATTTGCTCATTATGGTCACATATTTTGAGGAACATCAGGTGGACACATCGTACTCAAATAAATCAAGATAACTAGAATTTAATTAAGCAGAGTGATTTAGGGCAGAATTAAAACGAAATTACACAAATTATGATGGGTTTATGCCCAGACCTAGTGCCAATGGAGCTACTAAGACCATTACTCCTGAATTTATTTGCAGAATAAGTAATTATAAGAAAAGCAGGTTCTTGCTTAGACATGCCTGCAAGTAATGAAGCATCGTTAACATGCAGGAGAGTTGTTATATTTCGGAGTATTTGATTTTTGAAGGCTTGGTTTCTTGCTTCCCAGTCTCCATAGCCCTGCCATCACCACTAGTTGCAAGAGAGGCGGTTTCGCAGGCAGTGGCATTCCCCTGCAGAGGCTGTAACACCACTCTGCCCAGAGGCACAGTGTGTTGATTGAAGCATGGTCTCTATGTGTCATGTGTCAAGGATGATATGTCACCAAATCATCCTTGCATCTCTATGCAAGGTGTTGAGATAACACTATCAAATCATGGTCTCATGACTCTTTTTTAGTATCTAATATAACAAATCACTATAAGCTCACTCCAGATTAATGTCGGTGTCATGAATGTTTACTAATGCATATCAAAGCCGGAATCAATGCCAGGAAAGGATTTTAAGTGTAATTTTACAGTGAAATACAGACACAGAGCTGACTTCCCCCCTCCAGCATAAATTACAAGCAAGTTCACACTGCATTGTGCAAGGGCAGAGGACAATATTTGTGACACATTATTGAGAAAACAAAGCTTTTCCTCCTTTTTTTCTATGAAGGAACAACTTAATTTCAGCTATACTGGTTGGCTACTTGAAACTGTTGGATAAATCATGTTGTGAGCAAAATCAGTACTCACAACTCATGCTGGCTGACCTGACACCATCCAACTGGACATCATCATGTTTTTTCACTTCTCTTTTTGTCATATTCCACAGTTGGACATGTCTTCTCAGACTCTCCAGGACAGTCCATGACTGTGTCCAGTGCTAGTGCAGCAGATGCAGCAGCATGCATCAGTACTCACAGAAATTCCCACCCTGTCCCACCGGATTCCCCCCACCCAGCTGGTGTTTCACAGGGTCCCATTGTTCGGAATTGAACACAAAGGATGAGATTTGAGGGCTATATGCTGTTACTTTCAGTTTTAGTGTTTTGTATTGCTGCTTTGAAGGGCTTTGCAAACTTTCCTTAATGGAGTGCTTCTCTTTGTCAAATAACAATACTTATTTTAACAAAGTGCTTTGGGGCAAATAGGGTAAAGAGAGATTCCTCTATTTTTAACTCCTGTTTCCTAAGCCTCGCACAGGTCTGTAGGAAGGTGAGCAATGATTTCAGCTTCATCCCGGATATGTGTTTGTGCACATACGTACTTTCACAGCCTTACAAACAAACAAAAACTATAGTTCTTTCAAGCCGTGACAGTCTCTCACAAGGAAGTGGTAGACTTGGGGCATCAACACTGCAGCTCCAGTCTGACTATCAGCCTGGGCACATCCTGAGTGTCACTACATGCAGCTAATCTCAACAGGCACATCCTGTTCTCCTCTTGGGTCCTGACAGTTGCAGCAAGGCCAGGAAAACATAAGGGTAAGGTGGACTGCTGGGAATTATGGACATCTGAGGCACGCTGGGTGTTGTTGCTGTTACTGCCCCTGTCTTTCTACCCTCACCCCAAAAGCAGGCAGCAGATTCTGGCTCACACCTCATGAGCTCCCAGGTTACAGCTACTGACTGAGGACAGAGAAAACCAGCTTGCAGAAAGGGTGTGAAGTGTGGCTGCAGATACTGGTCTCAGCCTAGTGCTGCTGTGGCCAAGGAGCCAGCCTGAGCAGTACAACAGGGCAGCAGCAGCCTGTGCAACCCCATACAGAGCTGTGGGCAGCTCTCAGGCAGTGTCAGAGCTGGGGCTGAAGCAAGTTGTAGGAAGGTTTAAAGTAAGATGGTGTAGCAATGACTGAAGGTCCTGGCTAGCAGTATAACCACGTGCTGCTCCGAGTCACCACCCACAGGCTTCCTCGCCTGTTGCTGAGTAATGCAGGGTTACTCCCACCACAGACCCACACCTTGGTGTTCCCATCTACAACCCAGGGCCCACAAAACTTCCCTTCCTTCATGAAACATTGCAAAATGTTTGGACCTAAAGCTCTAGCTAAAAGCCAACATTAGTACTGTTCAGCTGAAGGCAAAACTGCAACAACCTGGAACTTGGGGGAAGTAGAGAGGGAAAGAAAACCTCTTCATGTGGATTCATGACACAGCACCATGGATGAACGCATAAAAAAGCCTTCATTTTGGAAAGGGTAGGCACACTGATGCCATTGTAAGGCAAAGCAAAAAAGCCGAGCTGTGACCAGGTGGCAACCGCAACTGGGAGCTACAACTTCCCCACTCACAGCAAAGCATCACTCACTGAGAGGCACCAGATGTTAACTGGCCTTGAAAGAATCCAAGAAACAATTTTTGAGCTGATACCCAAGTGCCCTTGCTACCAACCAGGCAGTGCCACAGGAGGAGGCATCATCTGATGGGTGCAGGGGCTGGGTGCCTCCGCACAGCAGGGAGGGCAGGGCAGCGCAGAACCTGCTCTGGGGGAACCTCCATGAGTAGCAATGACTGCTTGTCCAAAGTACTGTGATCACCACTTTAGCTGATCCACTCTGATAGACTGTGGTTTCTTTTTCCAGCACCTGAGCAAACCAAGCACAGAGAGCACCAGAGGCTGAGTGATGTTTTTACCTGTTAATCTGTCTTTGCAGCTCTTCTGGATGAGTCAGAGAGAGAAACTAACCTTTTGATTTCCAACACAACCAGCAGTCTTGTAATCCAAGACTGCTCAAACCAGAAGAGTACAAAACTTGAGCTTCAACCCCCTGCTTTAATTTCCTTCAGCAATTTATCACCTCTTTGCAGCTCACACATACAGAGCAACCAGGAAAATTTCTTAACACCCCTTTGGCAAGCCACATGGAAGCAACTGCCACAGTAGTTTTTTATTATTGTTTTCAGGACCTACAGCAAAGCAGACCTAAAAAAAAAGAGCACCCAAACTACACTAGGAAAGAAAAAAAATTAAGTACCTACCTTCCACAGGCAAGACATATGCAAAGAGCATGAGAATCCATATGAAAAGGAAAAATTGTTTTTCTTTCAAACAGAATTACCTGGAAAAACCTATTGAGAACAGTGTCATCTCCAAATATATATTTATGCTACTTACATACACTCACGTGTTGTATGTGCATCTATTATATATTTACACAAATTATTTTAAAAATATTAGAGCAGGGTGTGGCTTGAAGTTTCACATAAAAGCAGGAAAATGGGAAGTAAAATTGACTCCCTGCTCCAAATCCATTGGCACGCATATTCATTTAATATTTTTTTATTCTATTGCTCTGGTCTTCCATTAAGATCTCCAGCCCAAGCTCAGGCACCCTGTGTAGTTCCGGGACAGATGGATTTGACCTTGTTATTTCCCATCATATAGCAACAGATTCTCTAATGAGGTGAATACTTGGGTCTCAGGTCTTTGCTGCTCCATAGCCTACATTCTCATTTTACAGTGCTGTGAAGTGGTGGTAAAATGATGCCTTACTAAATGGTAGTATTTTACACCCACTAACCCACCTCTTGAAAGCGGTGTTAATGACGATGCAGAGTGCAAAGCGAGAAGAATCGGACCTTAGGTGTTTACAGCCAGGAAAAGTGAGAGCAAGTGCAGCTCACTGTACTTGCAGCGCTGCAGCCATGCCATGCAGAGGCTTGTGCAGCTCGTTCAGTGCTCTACATGACCTGCTTTTAGCCATGCAGACAAGCAGCCTTCTTTAGACTAGGGCTGTAGCTATGCCTACTCTAATTAGCTATTGACAGGTTTTGTGGACAGGACTTTATGTCAAAGGTGATGTTGCTTATTCAAGAGTCATCTTCCCTCACCACACCCAGCATAGGGGTACATTTAAGCCACATTAAATGCTAGAGACACATCCAGCCCAGCTTTGAGACCACTACACAACAGATTGTCATTGTCTGCCCTGGGGCTTGTAACCCTCTCACCACTGAGATTCGTGCCTTACATCCCACACAGTGTGATCAGGTTAATTAATTCCCCAACACTCACCCTTATCATTCTTAATTCTGTGCTTTGCTGAGATGCATTTTCACAAAAATACATCAAAAAGCAACAATTTAATTTCCAACCCACACTCCTTCATTAGGTGAGTATGCAGCCAGAGTGTTGAGGAGAAACATCCCACTGTTTCTGAACAGTTTTGGTGTGTCTGTTCAGAGCTTCTTGTCTGATTGTCAGATCATGAGTTCTCCAAGGTGAAGAGTGTCTTTCTGTGGGGAATCTGTCAGTCTGCAGGCAGGTAACTGTTCCAATTACCCTCTGCTCTTGAGACTCTGTTTCCATGCAACATGTCTACTGCAGAGAGAAAAGCATTAGTGTAGCTGCATTTTGCTCTCACATCCTCTCAGTAGGTGGCAAACCCCCCTCTCTTCTACCTGTATCCTTGATGGGCTTGCAAAGCCCCCTGAGAGGAGGCTGATATGCAATCCACTAAGTGCCAGCATCACAGTTCCCTGCTGTGTCCTATCTCCTGCATGTGCACAGACATCTGCCTGTTTAGGGGCAGTGGTTTATTGGCACTGGGGTATCAATTCCTCCTTTCAGAAACAGGAAATATAATGGTCATGTTATTTTTCTTCCTGGGACCACCTGCCCACTGATAGCCCTACAGCATTGTTAATACCCAATCCAAACACTTACAAATTTGCTTACAGACAAGTTTTCCTCTTAAACCCCATGTACTTGGTACTAGACATGTACGAGCATATGAGTTTCTACTGCTAATAGCAGCACAAGGAAGTGTACATGTCTATACATGGATGATGCTTGCATAGTAAACACTGTATAATCTATAACAGAATATGGTACCAGTCAGTCATTGTGTCTCTTTGGATTTGTCTTTTTCCTTTTTTATACTACATACGGTGCATTTCCAGAAGTTCTTCCACTGCACACAGGATTTCCTTGGAGAAGGAGCAGGATTTGCCTACTTGATGTCAGGCATCTTACTGAGACTTCTAAGCTGCCTGCCCTAAATTCTCTTTATGAAATACTCTTAATTTGGTTTATTTTGTCTTCACTCCAGCCTGATCACAGAATAACTATTATACCTGAGTTCAGAGTGAAAAATCAAGCAATACAATTCTGCTGCAATGCCAACTTGTAGCAACTGAACCCCTGGGGCAGGCTTAGTGAGGGATTTGATCCTGTCCACCCATGGCAGAGGGATTTGTGGCCAAGTGGTCATGAGCTGAGGTATGGAGAGGCAGGCGGCAGTCCTCAACTCCTCCTCAGACCAGACCCATTGCAGCCACAGGCCGGAAGGGTCAACAAAATTGACACCAGTTTGGGAAGAGACAACTCTTTACAACTACCTATGGAAAAAATTAATGCAAAAATAGCTAATAATCACTTAAAAATTAAGTAGTGCTTCAAAGGGAGGATAAATCTGCACTAGAAGAACATCAGGCAACATTGGCTGTGCACTCCACATGAGGAACTGCTTCTGCCTGCAACAGCAGGCTTCTGACAGTGCAGTTCACAGGGATGCACCAGCTGTACTGGTCAAAGCTTTTACTTTTCCCTTAGTGTAACTGCATCCACAAAGGTCTTTTGGTAGAACTGCTGTTAAAAAAAATCACACTTCAAATCGAGAGTATTTTTCTGGTAAGAGTTGCTAGAGTGTGATCTTTAAAGCACTTTACACTTGTGATTCTCCTCTGTTGTGCTCATCCCACACTGCAGCACTGCAGGAATCAGGAGCACTCACATAACATCAGTAGGGAATCTTCCCTGGTCACAGCATGTGCCCAAAGTGTATATTAAATGCCCATCAATATTTGGCATGAGGAAACTATTTGCCATCCCACTGTCACCCAAAGACATTTCAACTTTAAAGCTGTGTTTGTACAGGTTTAAATTAAACTTGCACCCGTACAGCTTTAAGTTAAAGCTGTTGGGGATAGCTTTTGGCCACTGAGACCAGCCAGCACAGTACAGCCTGCGTCTATGCTACCGGCTGGTCTTCTCTTCCAAAACCTGCCTCCGGTCTGGTAACTGGGAATGGCCCACACTGGCTCCCAAGCACTGCCTGCAACCTGCTGAGAGGGCTGCTGCCTGCTTGGACCAGGTACCAGCACAGATGACTGAGTTCCCGTCCCAGGGATTTTCCCTGCCTCTGTTTTTTGACTCAGATGGATGCAGACAAGGTGTCTGCACAGACTCCAGCTTGTGCTGAAAATCTTCACTTAGATTATTGCACAGAAGGATTAGGACTCTACAGGCTGGGGTCAGAAAACAGTCTTCACAAAGAACAGTTCAACAAAGCATTTACATATGTGCTTAGCTACAAATCAGCTTAAATCTGGGATAAGTCCTGTTTCTATGCTTTTCTGTAGCAAAGTGGAAGACCAGTAGGAAATGCAGGTCCTCTGAATGCCTTCAGCAGCCTTGCAGCATATGTGTGGTACACATCATGATGTCCACACAGCATTTAACTAGAACTTGCCCCACTATCCTGACCATGAGGATAGTGTCCCTGCAGGTCTATCTTATCCCTCCAGTGATTTGAAATATCTCTCAGTGACTTGAAAACTCTTTAGAGATGAGGAAATGGAGAAACCACAGATGAATGCAAAAGCCACGGCTCCTGTAAACAAGGAAAGCTTTGCAGGGGCAAATAATTATTTTTACTAGACTAATTAAGACAGCTGGCAATAACAGACTTAAAAAAAATAAATTGATGTTTCCAAAAGATTATCCCTTTTTTTTTTGACTACCACTTGGCCTGGTAACAGGTATTCTCTCCCCCTTGCTCTTTTCCTTGGATCAGTGCAGCTATTAAAATTACTCTTGCTCTCTGCAGAGGAGTAGATCACCCAAAAGAGCCATACCTGCTGTTTCTAGACATGATGCAACCACTTCATTCCGTTGCCTGAGCAATCTGCCTCCCTTTCCAGGGAATAATCCTGTGAAACCAGGACTTGAGGGCTAACCAGCCCAGCCATCAGAAGACCCATGGTCAAAGCAAGGAGTAACTTCCCAATCCATTATGTGAGCATCATGTCTACAGATAAAGTCCTACTGGTTGGACGGACATGAGATTACATTAGGTCAGATCAAATCAGATTTGATTAAATCAGAATTAATTCAGGATGGGTGCCTTATCTCTTGACAGGGTTCTTGCTGTGATGCTGAGATTTTAGGAAGCCATGAAACATCCTGAATGGTTAGAAATTTTAAATACATTTGAATTCTGTCCACAATTTGTGATTTTGTTAATGCTAAAGATTTAAGAGCTGACTGAGGTGTTACCAAATTGTAATCGTGTTCATGACAGATGTATTGTATTACCAACATTGTTGGAAGTGCTAAATGACAATGTCACGTGGACAATTTTTAGCTGGGAAGGAGAGATGCACTTGAAGTTTAAAGGATAAATAAACACAGCATGTTTAAAGATTCTCACAGTAAAAAATGAATACCTTCTGAACCAATGATTCCTCTCTCAGAATATAGTTGCACAGTAAAAAACCATCAGCAATGTAATGTTCTCAACTTGAAATAACTGCTACACTTTCTTTCTTTTGTTAGACTAAACTTTTGCATATCATAAAAGTCTGGATGCACCAGTGAACTACAGGAAACTTCCCCTATGTTTAGCATTGTGCAGATTAAGTGATGAGTTCTTACTCACTGACAGGGTTCCTCAGCCTCCTCTTGCTCTCATTTTTTTCTGTTGAAATAAGGGCTTAAGTCCAGACACCTTCAGTTCTCAGCAGACCTGGAGGCTCTCACTCCTCTCTGTACCTATAAGGGGAAATGCCACTCTTCTAGTTTTTGCATGGGAGAATTCAATGAAGAGTTGAGGGAAATGGCAAACTGGACACTTATCAGGGGAAGTAGGAACACTGAACTTTCTCCAGGAAATTTGCCTTATATTCTTATACAGCTAAAGGTTTTTATTTGCCACATCTACACAGATAATATCTTCAACTCTTGTGCTTTCCTTATCTCCTCATTTCTCAAAAGTTTTTTCCAGAGTTAAATAGGGAATAACTTTAAGGTTCATTCACAAACTACTATCTGTACCGGGGGACATGGCTATTAGATGCACGTGCAGAAAAGTGGAATGAAGGAAAGGGCTGGAAAGTTCTCCTAAGTTTCTCAGGCTCCTCACTGTCTACAGAGGTCATCACAGTAACAACTTAGCCGTCACTTAAAAGACAAAAGCAAAATAAATTCTCCAAACACCACTGATATACAGAGGTGGACCCATTCAATCTAGTCATCAGTGGCCTCAGGTTTATCCTGAAGGCATATCAGATCCAATCAGCTTCCTAACTATCATTGCTTTTTACGGATTTCTTATAAGGAACAGGGGAATTAGGCTATGTTGAAGCTGAGACTTCTCTTTTGAGGGGGGGGGAGAGGTACTTCTCTTCCATTGTTTGAAAAGTTAACTGCACAGTACAAGATGTTTTTCTGTGTTCTAGGAAACTCATGGTCACAACCACAGGTATTTGAGTTTTAAATGCAAGGGCACATCCATATTTGTGTCCTAAGAATGGTTCAACCTAATAACAGGAAAAAAAGCTGAACCAAATTTAAGGTATTCTTGGCTTTCCTTCTGCACTTTATTTGTTTGCAGTGCTCCTTCACCATTTATTAATATTGAGATGGATGAGGCAGACTGCATCATCACTCAGTCACATTTCAGAGAACTCATAACTGGGATGGCACACCTGAAGACAATCCTCCTTGGGCTGTCTCTTAAAATCCACCACAGAATCACAGTGGTTTTCTACCATTCTAAACAATTCATCCACTCATGAAAAAGAGATGGAAGAGGAATGTCACGGTGGACATAATTCAGTACACTACCATACTGAGCTTGTGAGTAACATTAAGAAGCTTCCTTTGGATTCCCTCCCATGCCCTCCTCCTGCCCTGCACAGTGTGGTTCGCATCTGCCAGATATAACCTGCATACAACTCTGTCATCCTTATCTTATTTTGACTGATGCTAGTTGTATTTTTAGGAATTGGATATTAATCTGCATTTCCATGGACTTATCTTTGTCTGCACCTCTCACATTCTGTTGGATAAAAGAAAAAATATTTATTGAGATGTATTTAACTGTTTTCATGTGTGTTGGTGAAATGCTGTGGCCAGATGCTCCCCTCCACCATCTATTCTGTGTACAGACCCTGATGCACTGATGAATAGCAGCAAAGACAGAAGTGCAGTTACAGAGATAACATACGGTCATCTTGAAATTTGGCATAACTATTGTCTATTGAAACTACAGAGATTGCTTCCAGTGAGTGGGCAGAGGATTTCAGATACAACATTTAAAAGGCACAAGTGAGAAATTTTAAGCTATAACGTGTTAGAAACACAGCTAAAGCAGTCTGACAGGCCCTAGCAGACATGAGGCAGCCTGGGCGCTCTATCTCAGCTGCTTTCCTTGGTCTCCACCTGACAGCAGCAGCCCTTGAGCCTCAATAAGTACAGACACGACTTCTCCTGGGAGACATTATTAGGAACAGTTTTTGCTTTTATTCCTGCTTCAAGGTAAGTGCTTTGCCTTACATGCCCATGGTGGCAGGAAACAGGTTTCCTTTATTTTGCCTCAGGTGAGGTTACCAACCACTAGGTTTCAGAGGCAGCAGACTGGTGATGTGACCATCAGCCTGATCCTAGGTAAATTAAGTGACTACGAATGGCACATTTATTGTCTATCACTGGCAAGCTGAAATAAGATCACAGCAGATCTAAACTCTAGACTGATGGTGCTGCTTTGCGTGGTTTACACTTACAAGAAAAGCATCCTGAGACTGACCCTGTGCTGTGCTCTCACATAGTTTTAATAGAAGGTATTTCACAGTTGTTTGAAGCCACTTTGTTACAAGGATGCAAAATCTAGGGAAAAAGAGAGCAAAACACAACAGAAAAACTGACCAGGGTCTAGAGACAGATAGTGACATAGAACCACAGAATCATCTCATTCCAAACCCACTTGACCAGGTTGCTCAGAACTCCATCCTGGCTTTGAGCATTTCCAGGGTTTAGGTGTCCACAGCTTCCCTGGGCAACCTCTTCCAGTGCCTCACCCCCCTCACAGTAAAGAATTTTTTCTAACATCTACTCTAAATCTATCCTATTTCACTTTCAAGCCATCAGCCCTTGTCCTGTCACCACATGCCCTTGTAGTCTCTCTCCATCTTTCTTGTAGGCTCCCTTCAGGTGCTGGAAGACTACAATTAAGTCACCTCAAAGCCTTTTCTTCTTCAGCCTGAACAAACCAAATTCTCTCAGCCTTTCCTCATAGGAGAGGTGCTCCATCCCTCTAATCAATTTGGTGGCCCTCCTCTAGACTCGCTTCAACAGGTCGATGTCCTTCGATGTGACACACAGCACAGCAGCCACGTCTCCTCTCAGTTCCTGTGAAGCCTGTTCTAAACCTGGAAGAGGTAACCATGCTGGAGAGGAGCCTTGTTTTTCACAGACAGATATATCAGGAAAATATAATATGCAAAAGCAAGTATGGCAATATAAACGCACCTTATGATGTTCATGTTTTTTCCCCTCCTCAACTGAAGTTGCTACAAAATTACTACAATTTTTAATCTGACCTGACCCTCGGCAGGGAGGCACATTAGCTCAGCAAGACAAATTGACCTTATTATCCTCAATACACTTCAGCAGTTTAAGCACCTTGTCAACTAGATTTTTAGCAGCAGAGGGCTCTTTAATGTAGTTTGCAAAGGCATGACACCATGCTATGGCTAACAACTGAGGGAAGGTGCTTTTGGATAACACCCACTAAACAAGCCTGGATTACCAATGTCCGCTTACCAATATATGCTTCATTTGCTAATTTATTATAGTTTTAAGAGTCCTCTGGCCATGTGCTCCCCTCTGTCCCTCATTTAGAACTGCGGGCATAGTGTGGGGATTACATCAGATCTACTGCCCATGGAGGAAGTTTCTTACTCCAACCCCAACTGGTCTGCTGGAGGCAGATCCCACTTTGACCCACTGCAGGGCCACACGCTATCTAAAGAGTTAAAAGCTAATTGTGAAAGGCTGGGAGAAGAAGCAGCACTTAAGTCAAGTTTTGGTTTTGCCCTTTTGGTTTTTTTCCCCAGGCAATAGACAAAATGGCTGAAAAATATGCTCTATTTCAAACAAATATTAGAAATCTCCTCTAAGTAATGTCCTTCTGATGCATTAATCCACATGTTACTGGCAGGTATGGGGAAATCTTACTGCTCTTGTGCTAGACCAGTTACTGCAACATTGAAAATGCGTTTGTCGAAGAAGTCTTGAGAAAAGCAACTGAGAATTGGCAAGTGATGACTGAGGAGGTCCACCCTACATCCCTGGCAGAAAATGTGAAGTGCAGTGAGCACAATGCCATTATAACTTGCCCCTTCAGAAGAAACTGGACAGCTGATGTGCAACTTTTCCCATTTTAGATCCCACTCAGCCCCTCCAGACTAATTTCTGAACTTGACTTATAACCCAGAGCTCAGCACAAAGCTCAAGTGTTTGAAGACTGCACAAAATTACTTGCAGAGTGTTCAGAAGTAGAACTACCCCGGCAATTTGTGTGGGGCGGCATGGAGGAACTTGCATACAGCAGGATTTTTCAGAGGTTATCAGTTTCAGTCAAAAGGTTGCGAGTGGGTGTAGAACGTAGACTTAAGTAAAATTTGGTTTTTTCTCTTTTCTTTTGTTGTTCAGGCTATCAATAACCAGTAGGAATTGCTTTATAGAAGATTCTGAGACTTGTAAGAATTTTGCAGCTGTAAAAGAGCAGTAATGCAAAAAGACCAGCAATGAAGTGAAGGTGAAACAAAAGGACTCATTTGAGCCCTCCTTTCTCTTTGAGATAATTTACACTGAGCCATTCTCCTTTGCTCCTCACCTTGCCCTTGCAAACTCTGAGCTCCCGTACAAAAGAAGTCCTTTCTGATGGCATCAAGCACAGTGATGGGTTTGTACAATAGCAAGCATTTGGTTGTTTCAAAAGCCATCTTTCCACGTCCCATGATTTCTCCTCATTGATCTGCTTAGTGGAAGTTTCCTCGATTAAGTCTGAAAAGATTGCTTTTGCACCAAAGTGAAGTTTTTATCAAAAGAAAACGATGCTTTAATGGCATTACAAAAGCTCTTCAGAGCCATGTATATCTTCAATCATCAGCCCCTCCTCAAGGATGCTCAAAAAGCATTTCCAGGCAAAATGAAACATGATGACAGACTGCAAGGATAGCAAGATTAGCATTAAATTAGAGTCTGTATTCAAAAAATCAGTTATCACAGACAGTTACCACAGAATACTCTGAGTTGGAATGGACTCACAAGGATCATTGAATCCAAATCTTAAGTGAATGGCCCATATGAGGATTGAACCCACAAGCTTGGGTCTAGGAAAATCAGCTGTTCCCACAAGTTCTCAGACTCAAAAGACAGTGAAACCAGTAAAGTAGTTGCCTTGGAAAACAAAAATGCAACATCCAAACAATTTCAGTCAAGACTGTATCTCAAGGAAAATCTGCAAAATGTTTGTTGGGATTTGTTTGGTTTTCTTTTTCTTTTTTTTTTTTTTTTGGTCTACATTTAAACAGAATCAAACCACAGTAAAAAAAATTATTTTACAATGTTTTCAGCTCACAGAAACTTCAAAACATGACCCAAACAGATGTGGAAACCAGAATTAAACCAATAAAAAACCCCATTGTCAGTCTAAAGGATTTTAAACCAAAGTAGATCCTTGACATTCCTAAACTGTTTGAAAGTTTCAAAACCAGTTTGCCACTTTCTCATAGAGGCAGTGCTTTGAAATCTGAAGAATTTCAGAGCACTGTTTCTCATTTTGTCTCTGTCCAGTTTAAATACAGACCGTGCCAAAAGTGTGACTTTTTCCACAAAAAAATTAGGAACATAAAAACCTCCACAGATGTTTAAAGTAACTTTAAAGTAATTAGATTCTGATGTATCAGCTAGAATATAAATTTGTCGGTAATAGTTCACTTTTTTTTTCCAAATATGTTCAGTTTTATCACTACTTATACATCTTGGAACATAGTTTGATCTGATAGTTAATATCTCACATATAATGTAATTGTTTTAAAACCATATAATTTCATGTATTCACAACATTTCCTATTATTCTTCTCTTACCTTTTAATTTTCTGTCCTAGTCTGCTAAAAATAAAGAGAGTTAAATTACAAACCTAGTGTGAGTCGTGATCAGGCAATATACTCTATGAAAGAGGGAGCTTCTCTTTACTCAAAGAGAGTGCCTGGAGGGGTTTTAAATTAAAAAAATATATACGTAAAGGCAGGCAGTAAGGCTTCTCATTGTTTTTTGCCTTCAAAATACATTTTTCTAACCTCTGCTTCTAGAAAATTGCTAACATTCATACAGGAGACACAGGAGAAAGGAGACACCTGAGCCCTGTGGACAGGACCTTAATTATAAAGTCTACAGTCTAGCATGTTTTTATTTTTATACTAGTGTAGCTTTAATGCTAGATTAGCACTTCAGAGAAGGGATATTGTTCTTAGAAATACATCAGTTTAAACACTTTAAGGTGAGAGAGATCACAGTAAAACATGTTTTTAAGTAAAATCAGTGCATCCTCAGTCTTTCTACAGAGAAAAAGGCAACAGGTAAATAGGCAAAACTGCAAGTCATCTTAATGTATCACACAGTAGTGGCACAGAAAGACCACATAACTCAGATCTTCACAGTTGATTTTTATGGGATGGAGATTATCACACCGGAAAAAAAAAAAAAGACAGAAAGAAGTAGTGAGGTCTGTGGCATGAAAAATTAAGTTCAAAAGGGATTTTCAAGCTCCAGATGATGGATATCAAACCTGTTACTCCCTGATCCCTCTAAATTAGATTTGGTCTTTGCGACCAGGTGATGTGAACAGGACCAGGCCTGCACAGTCCCTGCATGAACTGAGCACCCAAGAACCCCTTCAACTGGCAAGTCAGCAATGCTTCTCATGCCTTCCATGCAGAGTAAAAGCCACAAGGGCTGGGTGTGTGGCAGAAAACTGCTCTGTTCTGTGCCAAACAGGCAAGGCAAAATCAAGGGTGGGGAGGGGGGAAGAAAAAGAAAATTAAATCAAAATGCAAGCCATTTATACATCAATATGTTAAACATCCCGTTGTTAAAAAGAGCAGGCGGCTGACGGAAACCACTTCTCTTTAAAACTGGCAGTGTATCAAAATGCTTTTAAAAATAATCAGAGAGGTGCAAACCACTAAGGGGACCCTGCTGTTTGCAAACTGGAAAGCGGCTTGTACTTCTCAGGGCATGACTGATTTTGACCCGTTTGTGGGTCAGCACACTTCCTACTTGAGCCTGAGATAGAGGTCTCTGCCAATTGATACAGGCAGGACCAGTCTCTGCGGCCCAATAGCAGTGGGGTCTGCAGTGACACGCAGAAATCCAGTGCGAGCTTTCAACCATGCAGTGCCCAGCAGCATGGTGGCTCTCCTCCTTGTCAGCAATGAGGTGGTCAGGAGATGGATTTTTTTTGGCAGCGGATGGTGACCTCAGCACCCCTCCCATTTCAGGCAGGGCTGTAGCAGCCCAGGGGCATGCAACAGGATGATGTAGCCCCACAGCAGACCCCGGGCACCAGTGCATGTGATTTGGGCTATATGGAAGTGTTGGCTTTTCCCATGATGCCCCTTTTTGTCCCTAAAGGTTAATCCCAGCAAGAACGTGTCCCTTGTCTGGGTATAAAGCCAGGGATGGGCAGAGCCACTGCAAACGCTCAGCCCTGAGAGATGACCCAGAGCTGGTCTCAACTTTCCTGCAGCTGTGATTTCATGGTATGATACGTTTGGTGGCAATGCTAGGGTGGTGAGTTGTATCCTCCCTGGTCTGCTGCTCCTCTGATACCCTCACAACTCCCGCAGCAGCTCGGGCTTATATGCACCAGGCTGACAGGATCCTCCCCTGCCATTCCCTGGCCACCACCTAGCAAGGTGGTTTCGGGGGACGGAGCCAACTCCGGTTGCGGAGCGGTGCTTTGGCAGACGGCACAGTCAGGGCCAGCCATTGCCGCAACTCCCCTTGGTGCAGGCACAGTGCCAGGCTGCGAATGCAGTGGGCAAAGTGACCCGTGTTGGGCTTGTCCTCCCTCCGCAGGTTCCCATCGCGCTAGCAAGGACTGAGAAACAACAGGGGATGCTCTGCTAGGGCTGTCAGAAACAAACAGCACAATTACCCTCTGCCGGATTGCTTTAAGTTGCAAACAAAAGATGACAAACAAAACACACAACAGATCCCCCTCCAGGCCCGCAGAGCAATCAAGAGGAGGATGACAATGGCAGGGCCCCTCCGGCCCTGTGCCAAGGACACTCACCCCCAACGACAAGCACACGCTGCTGCCTCGCAGAGCCCCTGGCCACCCGCCAGCCCTTTTGTCTAGCACGTATGGAGCCCATCCTTGCTTGCAGACCGCTCTGGCTATGCCAAAGCTGCATCTACCACCGGCCTCCCTGCCAAGAGTTCAGCACCTCTCCCTGCTGCAATCTCAACCCTCCAGTATCAGCTCCTGCCCGTGCACCACCACCTCCTCCTCCTCCTCCTCCTTCCCGGGGAGCAGCAATGCCTGTCTGAGCTGGATGTGACACAAGGGTTAACACCGTTACCCAGAAATGAGTCAGCAGGGCCCTTGCACCCACAGTCACTGCCTGGTTTCCAGAAATGCTGACCATTTCCAGATTAGCCCAGCATCTGATGAATACATCAAAAGCATGACTCCAAGCCTCAAAAGTGGAAAAGAACACAGATAAAAGTGAGCACTGTGCTCCCCAGGCCAACACCTTGGAGCGGTATGATGGAACCTAAGATCACTTTGTATCTAATGCCAATTTGACAACCAAAGCTCTTCACCTGGGTGCCATTGGGTCCATGCAATTAATGTTACTCATGCACCACTGCAATACTGAAAAATGCAATGCAAACCCCACTGGTCGCACTTGTTTCTAAGGCTTGCAGTCCCCACTCTACCTCCCTTTCCTACCAGCATCTCTTTTGTGAAAAAGAAGCACAAGGACACTAAGTTTTTGATTACATAGAAAAACATTTGCTCTTTTCTCACCTAACTATAAAGATGTGATGGTCAGGGTTGATAGAATTAGGAGGTTAAGATAAGTCTGGCTGAGTGCTGAGGCACTTGCTCAAGGACCTACCCGAGTCTCTCACAGCTTCTAAGCAACATATGAAGACCAGAGAACGCAATCTCTGTGAGCTGTTGCTGTGAGAGAGGCAGGAAACACTGTGAGAACTGTTTTTCTCGACATACATCAATGTTTCCACTTCCAGACCAGAAGGAAGTCCTCCATAGAAAGGCTTTAAATTGAAATAGTCAGTACACAAGTTCATCAACATTTTCAGGACTCCAGGGAAGACAGCTAATGGCCCCTGTGGTATGAGCTTCAGACAAGGAAGCCCATTTTCACTTGATTATGAAGTGCTAGAAGCAAATGTTCATGTTACTATGATTTCCCATGAATCTAAGCACTGGTTTAGAGATAAATGCAAACATAAATACTTTGATAAAGAACCTAAATTTGGAAATGAGCATTTTGGATCATAAGAGTCTACATATCACAATCAATGCCTGCTGACTCAAAGTGTTGCCAGCCTGTACAGATTACCATAACTTTCATAAATGTGACACTTTTCCTAAAAGACTGTATCCTAAAATCATGTCCCTTGATGACAAGCTCAGGTTCTCTGCTGACTTTTTTCCTCAGAGGGTGAACAGCAAATCAAGCAGATCCACATTCACTCATGCTAATTAAACAGCCCACCCAGATGTTTATAACACAGTCAAGGTAGGGCTTGAACCTTGGTTTCTGTGACTTATTTTGCAAAATTTATCAATAGCAGAAAGTCAAAACCAATTGGAAAAATAATTGAGATTCAGCGGGGAAGGGGTAAAGGCAAAGAAAAAAGATGAAGTTGTTTAGTTTCAAAGACCTTCAACAGTCTTCCCCATTTCTCTTTATTATATATATAATTTTAAACTTTTTTCCAAGGAATACTGGTTATTATTTACATGAGAACATGATGGCAATATGTACAAAGAAAAGGCATGATACCTTTACATGAACAGAAAGGACTAATTAATCTGAAAGCTCTGTATGTTTCTGTGCATGTTTTTTATTGATTTTTAAAATAAATTCTTTTTGTTTTATTTTCCCCCCCCAATTTGTCCATTTCTCCCTGCCTACTCTCATTCCGAGAACAAGTCTCCCACACTACACCTGATCTCCCATGTAACACAACCTATCTTACAGCCATTCAGATTAAAACTGATTCCAAGTTATCATTTTAATTTTGGCTCACTCATTCACATAAATAAAAATTCTCCAGTATTAAATTCAAACAGTCCCCAATTGCAGCTTCTGAGTAATTTTTAATGTACTTTTACCACAAATAAAAAAAAAAAAGCCCACTAGTTTATTCAACCAAGTCTCCATTAGTCATCATGAACAAACATGGTTTTTATTTCATATACTTATTGGGTGTTCAGGGTGAGGGTGGAGATATGTCAGCTATGAGTGGGAGAAAAGAGGTTACTGAGGTTAAAAAGAGGAACATATGACTGTGTATGCCCCTGGTACCTCTGCCGCTGATTCCCTCTTTGCTTTGCGTCTTATGCTGGCAGGCACACAGCCAGCACTCTTGCACAAAGATCAGTTGCTTCAGTAGCAATTTCTTCTGCACTTTTTAGTTAATGGATGTGGTAGTATATGTGGTTTTACTTCAGCATGTACAAGTCCAATACCACATTAATTTTGGCATGTATCTGTATTTCCCCACAATATTTATCTAACATGCTCAGTTATAAAATGGGATGTGTGTCACTAGAGGTTCTCCTAAATTTGTGTTGAGTTCATTTATGCCTAATATACATGCACAAAGGCAAAAAGAGATGGATCTTGCGCCCATTTTCTCCTCTGAATATTATCAGTATGGAGAGCTCTGGCTCTCAGCTGAGAAATCACAAACACCAGAGACTTAATGCCCTGGCCTGCCTGAGCTCTGCACATTCTGAGAACCAATAAACAAAAGCAAGGCAATTCAGGGCATGCTCAGTCATCCTGCCAATTCAGTCATCTTCGTACAATAACGTGGTCACTGTTCTCAATCTGCTGCGTGCCTCTGCCACTGTCCCAAAGCTCTGGTCTCACTTTTGATGAAAATCTCTGGGCAAGATACTCTTTGACCTCCTATGACCTCAGTGTCACCCACTGCAGATATTCCAGCTGTCACTGAGGAAACCATGGATCTGAATTCAGTACTTTCTTCAGCGCATGCGATGGTGAGCTGCTCCTCTCTGTCAGGCAGATCAGGTGATGGCTGCAGTTGCACCAGGCAAGGGAGATGCAGGTCAAGGCTGTCTCTCACAGCAGGGTCAAACAGCCTGTGTAAGTTTTATTCTAGGATCATCTCATATATTCACCCAGCACTGTCTCCAACCAGCATTGGCAGGTGTCCCCAGGCACTGTCCCACTCCAAACCACAAAACGAGCGATGCCTACACAGGATCAGTCCAGTGGTGGCTCAGCACTCCCAGAGAAACCTGGGGGAGGACTGAACTGGAAGGGCCACCCTCATGGAAATCTCCACCTCTGCTGGAAAGAGTTGGGCACTGGCTGTCTTTTCCTCCTCTCCCCTGCCTCCTACTTCTCCTGCTCAGTGCTAGTGAACTTTGCTCATTATTTGTAATTAGAAAGTGGAAAGCACTTACTGTCTTCCCTGTTGTTCTTCCTCTAAAGCAACACTTAAAGAAGAGAGAAACAGCTGACATCGAGACCATTTCAAAAACTTGACAGCAACCTCAGTCACTACACCTGTCCCTGAATCCACCCTAACGTTTGTGGTTTTGCATAACATTTTCCTATGTTAAAAAAAAAGCAAAATATTAAAATTATCTTTTTTGCTGCCAGTTGAAGAACCTGCAAACAAATAGGCAAATCTGACTAAGTGGTTAAGCAGAGAAAACAATGGAAATGTGTATGCACCAAAGGCTGTCAACAGTCCCACAGAAAAAATTGGAAAGACAGAAAAAAATTCTTTAAGCCCTTGTAACAACAAAATGTCAAAACCAAACAAATAACAGACAGAAGTGGGAGCTAAGTGTTGACTGTGCCTCGTTAAGTCTTTAGTGAGCAAAGTCCCAGCCTTTCCCTGGGGTGCCCCAGTCCAGCTCTGGGACTTTCTTGCAGCTTTCATGTCTGGCTATTTGGAATCCTTCCTCCTCTCCCCTACCCCACCCCCTTAATTATTGTTAATACAATTTGACTAAAATTCTGTCCTGACATTCAAATACTGGTATTTGCAGTGCCTGTTTATTTTCCTTTCTTCTTCTTCTTTTTATTTTTTTCCCCAATATTTTTTTACAATCTCCTTTTTATGTTTTTATGCTGCAACCTAGAATAGGTTGTGAATTTCCTGACTTCTGTGGGTTAGATAGGAAACTCAATGTTACTATTTTGGTGTAGAACACAGCCATTTTTGTGGTCATACTTATCATAGCTGAGCTAAACTCAACAGGAAACAGCATTTCTATTTGCCTGTTGGCTCAGGGTGCATATCCCACATCTATAGTGTAGAAATAACTGATAAAGTGATGGGAAACTGAAGAAGGCCAATTTAGACAGAAGGAACTGGGAGGTGCTATGCCGATGGTCCAGGAATAAACCATATCAATAAAATACTCTGCTGCTTTGCATTCAGAGATTTGTATGAAGTCAGGACCAGCTACAAAACCTTGGTTACCAAACTGCCCTTGTTTTCATGCTCAAGAAGGGAAGGAGACTTCAAAAGGGAGACCTCCATGAACAAGCTTAGAGTTTGTCCTCGCTTTGATTTTTTTCTTCTTAATAACTGTCGCAGCTACTACTTTTTTTTTGTCATAGTCATTCTAAGACATAGGTGCCAGAAATCCATGCGTAGAAGAATTCAACCTATGGAGTCAGAAAATAAGTATTTATACATTTGTTTGTTTTCTGGGAAAACTCACGTGTCCACACACAGCAAGGTTTGGTACAAAACACCTGTGGGACTGCTGCAGCTTGGAAGTTGGAAAGGACAGAAAACTCCAGGTAGCATCACAGATCCCTTCTGTCCCCAAGATCAGGAGCCTGCAACAAGGATACTAAAAAAAAACTATGATTTGGGTGGGTATGGAGATGGGTCTCAAACAACAACATTTTGAGGGGAATCTGTGAGAAATGGTACTGGCTTTCCTTGCACTGACCCCAGCAAGGTACTGGCCTCTCTTTGCCTCTTTTGAAAGAAAATATTTCTCAGAGTTTGCTCTCTACAGGTTCTAGCATCATAATTAAACTCAATGACAAATATTATTTGCACAACACCCTTGGAGGTTTATCTCATTCTTACTCTGTTCAACCACAATTCACTCACTCTTCCTCTGATATACTACAGTTCTGGGACCTCATGAACTGCCTGTCCCTCCTTGCTCGGATAGGTATGGGGTTACAAAGGGCTGTGGTGGAGTAATACTCCTCCTTCATCCCTTTCCAAGCTGAAAGTCCCTTTTCTGAATTTGGAAATCTTGCTCTGAATGAGAATCTTGGGGAGGCTTGGTTCAGCCCTTTTTAGGTTTTATCTGGGTTGTTACCTTGTGGTGATAAGGTTGAAGGACTTGCCAGGGTCACATACTTCCTCTGTGATCTCCACCCAAGCCACTTGAAAAAAAAGCACTATGAAAACTTGAAACTCACTTTCTATCAGGCAAGTCTGTATTCATGGCAATAAAAGGCAATACTGAATATGAGCCTTGGCAGGGGGGCCTGTTAGAAGCAAGGCTTCCATTTGTGTGTGCACCTGGCAGCACCCTGTGTACCGACAATTTCAAGTTCTCCCACTCTGACCACTCCATCGGCTTTGCCCACCATTCATGTGGCTTCACACAGCAACAAGAGAGACAAAAATTATTAAAAATAGGAAAATGTGACTGTCAAACTCTTAACCTTGACAGGTGAAACTCAGAGGGCAAAAGAAAGCTCCAATACCATATATAACTCAATTTTGCAATTACTGTCTTCTAAATCTTCTTTTTCCACATTCAATCCCTCTGTTAAAGAAAACCTAGGGTATCCCAGGAGTGTTTCATGTCCTAGCCAATTAGTGCAATTTAATAGCCACATCATGACCACAGTTAAAAGGACCCCCAGGGAATAGATTCCTCTCTGAGAATGATGACAGACTTTGGGCAGCAAATTTAGCTTGGATAGCCAGGGCTGGTTTTGTTCGCAGTAGTCCACTCCTCATTACTGTTTGTTGAGCCATCTGATCCACCTATGAGCCAGATCCTGAAGCATCATTTTGGCCTGTGAAAGTAGCTACACATCACTGTTGGTTGGCCTGAATATACTGAGTAGCACTGCTGCTAGATGAAAAAAGTCAGATATTCCTGATTAAATACAGAAAAATAGAATAGTTTAGGTTGAGGGTGACCTTTAAAGGTCACCTATTTCAACCACCCTGCAATGAGCAGGGACATCTTCAACTAGATCAGGTTTCTCAGAGCACTGTCCAACCTGGCCTTGAACACTTCCAGGGATGGGGCATCTACCACCTCCCCAGGTAAACTGTTCCCATGTTTCACCAACCCTCACTGTAAAAAACTTCTTCGCTATATCTAGTCTAAATCAACTCTTTTTTAGTGTAAAACCATTGCCCCTTGTCCTATTACAATAGGCTCAACTGAGAAGTTTGCCTCCATCTTTCTTGCAAGTCCCGTTTAAGTATTGGAACGCTGGAATAAAGTATGCATGAAGCCTTCTCTTCTCCAGGCTGAACAGCCCCAACTCTCTCAGCTTGTCTTCATAAGAAAGGTGTTCCAGCCCTGTGATCATTTCTGTGGCTCTTTTCTGGACTCTCTTCAGCAGGTCCACATCCTTACGTTGGGGGCCCAAGAGCTGGATGAAGTATTCCAGGTGGGATCTCACCGAAGTGAAGAAGGGGGGAAGAATAATTTCTCCTGACCAGCTGGCCAAACTGCTTTTGATGTAGCCCAGGATATGGTTGGCCTTCTGGGCTGCAAGCACACGTTGTTGGATCATGTCCAGTTTTTCATCTACCAGTACCTCTCAAGTCCTCAGCAGAGCTGCTCTCAATCCATTCATTCCCCAGCCTGTGTTGATACCAGAGGCTACCCTGACCCAGGTGCGGGACCCCACACTTGGTCTTGTTGAACCTTGTAAGGTTCATATAGGCCTGCTTCTCATGCTTTTCCAGGTCCCTCTGGATGGCACTCAGACATGTCAAATCATCTTGGTGATGTTGGCAAACTTGTTGAGGGAGCATTGATCCCACTGTCTGTGTCATTGATTAAGATATTAAACAGCACTGGTTCCGATACAGATCTCTAAAGGACATCACCTGTCACATATCTCCATCTGAACATTAAGCCCTTGACAACTGCCCTCTGGATAAGACCACCCAACCAATTCCTCATGCACAAAACAGTCCACCCATCAAATCCATCTCTCTTCAGTTTAGACAGAAGGATGTTTTGGGGGACCACATCAAAGGCCTTACAAGAAATGACCACTAGAAATGTAAGGTATGAAGCTTTTGCAAAAGCTAGAAACTCAGAAATATTGCTCCATAACTCTCCTCGAACTCCTGAGCTGACATATTGTTTATAAGGCAAGATCATGAAGCAGACTGGGAAACTGATCCTACAGAAAAAAAAATGGTGTACTGGTTGTATTGGGACCTTATGCAGGCAACTGTGTTCCTACACACAAAGCCATACCAGCGTAGTCCCAAGCACAGGGATTCAAAGTCCCTGTTGCTGAAGGTACAGGCTGCCCTCAGCAACACTGCTAGACACTGCAGCAGCCTCACTGTGACCCAAAGCAGTGCAAAGAGATCAGAAAGTACAATGATATTTTAAAATCCAGAAAACAGAGCCAATCAGGAATTTTTTTAGAAAATGCCTTATCACGAGATGCCAATTTGTGGACACTAAACTTTCCATGGAGATCCGCTGGGTTAGTGAAACTTTCTACTTTCTCATTGCCCAGAAGTCTTTGTCAATATCTAGTACAAGCAGGTATATATCCATTAGCTGTATATCATTTTAAGCGGTTCTGCTTGCCTTGTTGCAAGGATCAATCTTATTATCATTCTAACTTCTCTTCTCCATTTCACCTTAGTGGTGGCCACTGTGGAAAAGTCATTAACTTGTGTGTTGGCAATTTTAAGTCTTTGATACCATTTTATGTCTGAAGAAAGAAATCCATCAGCTCTTTTTGATCCTGAGCTTACCTTTGTTTCTCACATTTCCTGTCTTTGTAAATCTGCTTATTAACACTTTCACTATATTGCCCTATATTCAACACTGTCTCAGTCACACTTCTGCTGAAAGTCTTATTTGCACTTTTGTCTTCCCCAGGCACGATTATTGTAATTTTCCATCTCCACGGCCTTTGCCAGGAGTTTGCTTTCTCAAGGCACAAGAGGGATCATAAAATAAGAACAATGTTCACTTTGTCTTGTACAGAACAGAAAGAATAAGATGATTGAAAAGCTGTGAACACAAGTCATCAGCTTGCATTAAGGGCCTGTACCTTCAGGTGCTCAAGGTACAGCAGTGGGCAGTGACACAGCCAAGATGAACAGCATACTCTCACTTCTATTTTGAGCTACTCCCTGGAAACAAAATTTGTCCTCTTCTCAATGCCCAGCTCAAACACCTGACCCTTATTCCTCAGTACACACCTTTTGAGCTGATCCATACACCAACAGCAGTGGATAAGACCTTGGTGCAATTGATGACAAAGTATTTTGGTCACTAAAATTTCTGTCACAAACTACAGTTCCTAATCTGCCTACAATGATGGCACAGGTCAGGCACTTAATGCACAGTCAGCATCCTGACCAATACAGTGCCTACACGGATGCAGGCCCACATAGAGCTGTGTACACCATGATGCCCCAGATTATAATGGTGTATTCCTGTCAGAGCAGAAGGCAATTCTGAGGCATCACTGTGACCAAAATGACCAGGAATAGGTCTGTACACTGTCATAGCGAATTGTGATACACATGGCAATCAAATAGATTAAATGTCGATTAATATATTAATAGATTAAATGTTTTACCCTGATATTGATAGGGTCTTCCAAAGGTCACAGTTGCACAAACAGGACCATACTAAATATCTGTCCTTTGTCATCCACAGTTTATCCAGCAGTTCAAGTTTCCATGCCGTGGATAAGAATTTAGATTCATTTGTAGCAGAACTGCAGAGAGGCATGGGTCAAATCCCACTCTGAAGTAAATGTCATGAGGTCTTTTCACAGAGATGCAACCAAACTGGCTTAACATCCATCTGCACCCACTCCTACGCTGCACAGAAGTTAGTATGAGGCTATTCATCCAGCTGAAAATTTGCTATATATTTTTATATATATTACTCAGTGTCACAGAGTTAACACCTAAATTGGCCCCAGGAACACTCACTTGACTAAACAAATCTTCTAAAGAGACATTCACCTTGGTATGAAGACACCGAGAAGTTGAAAGTCCACCTGCTGCTGGTGGTTTCCACCAATCATTTATTCCCTTCATAATTTAATCACTCAAGTAATGCATCTTATTTCTAGCATGAATGTACATGGCTTTCCTTTTCAGTCACTGAATCTTTTTATTTATTTGACTGTTAGGTTAAAGACTAATACATATACACACTGCAGCAAAGTAGCTCTTGATTTTTCTTTTCTTAAAATATTGATTTAAAGCTGTTTCACTGGAAGGTGCTTTCTCCAATCTCCTTTGTGTTGTCCCCATGCACGCAACAGAATGATGTACAGTATTCTAATGTATGCTTACACTGTATTTGGAGGTAAAGTTGCTTCTTGTCAACTTCTACCAACCTAAAATATCCCTTCCTTAAGGACGGATCTATACAGTTGTTCACATCTTTTTAACTACATCTGTTAAAATTCATGTCATGATTTAAAACAGAATAGTTCCCACTGAATGCAAACCTTTGACGTACCGACATGTAAATAACACATTGTAATATAGAGGACATGGACAAATGAAATAGTGTGGACTTAAAACTCACCAGCTAGTCCCCAACAGCTGTATATATCCATACCCTTACCCCATGGTAAATTCAAAGGAAGCTGGGGTACGTGGTATGCTGATCACTGTCTGTGATTCCTCACCAGCTACAACACGACAGACAATATCTGATCTGGTGTAAAGCCTGCCAGGACAAAGTTACCCTCACCACTTCTTTTGAATAAATTAAACCTTACAGAGTGACCACAACACTTGTACTAGGAACTCTGTGACTGGATTTACTGTCCTTTGGAATCAGAGTAGGATAAAAAGACTCATTAACAGCCTTTGATTAACACAGTTCTCAAAAATTCCGTAATCAGGTTCATGCTTGTCAGAGAAACCATATCAGAAACATGTTTAGATGTAAACCAAGATAAGTCAGCTTCACCAACAGAGGACTACAAGAGTTGGATTACGCAATTCAGAGTCCAAAGGTTTTCTTCTGGGTCTTTTGTCTCTTAAATTAAGGAAAGCACTGACATGACACACTATTTTCACTAGGTGAATCATGTGGCAGTGTTTGTAGAGTAATTTTGTTTCCCCTTTTACATTTCTCATGTCTTTCTCACCATTTGGATTTGCAGTTTTTGTTGTACTGTTCAGGGGAGTCAGAAGATGCTTTGGGTCATTAAGAACAATTCAAGGGTTTTGTTGGCCATTATTTACAAGTTTTGGTTGCAGAATTAAACAAGTCTAGTGCTCCATAGTTGTCCCTCATGCAACCCCATCAACACACAGAAACCTCTGACCTGAGCATAGCTATGTTTTTGATGTTACCAGCTAACAATGCTACTCAGGAACTTGCTTTTATTTTTCTCACTTGAGTTAGCGACCTGCTCACTTGGCAGTAAAGCTGCCTGCTAACCCACTGGAATGCTAACAGTCCCCCCAGCAGCTTCCCATGACTTTCCCCATGTGTCAACACCAGGCATGTTTTACACCAGTTTGTTAGCAAAGTCTCCCAGAGCAGACTAGGTTCCTGCAGGGCCAGGAAGCATGAGATAAGCCCCCCCGGGAACATACAGGTCCACTGCAATACCAAGGAGGAGTGCCTTATTTATCTGAGTATTTTAATGTGACTGCTCATATATGAGCAGCATTGAGCCCAGAGTCCAGATTAGGGTCACAGCTGTCCGTGGTTAGTTCCACTGTGAAGCTACACTTGGGACAACTGGGCGATTTTTCATAAATAAATGAAAAACATATTGCTTATAAACATTATATAGAATTTGGAGAAGGATTTTCAGTAAGAAAGAGCAATAAATTACTCCCGTTAGGGATGCAACACAGAGATGGGTTTGCTGTCTTACTGGCTATTGTTCTGGTCATCAGCATTTGTTAGAAAAATCTCTGTATAATAAAACATAAAATTCTCTGTATTAAACATAAAATGGAGTTGTACTATTTTACTAACTCTTGTCTTAACTGACACCTAAAGTTACTGTCACTGAAAATGTATTAAACATGCAAGTATACCGAGTGCTGCATAATTTTCACTGTTTTTCCTCCCTCCGTTTATTTGCTTTCTTCTTTTCCTTAAATTTTTGTGTATGATCAGTTTGCCTTTCCAAGAAACAATCTTCAAATATTTTAGGTCTCCCTCATCATGAATTTTCTCCATTTACATGAAGTTTTCCTAATTAATACCACAAGCTAATTTCTTCTTATATTTTGCATAGGGACCTTCCACAGTAATAAAACTAGTCTGGTGAAAGATGAAAACTACATCAATGGCTACACCAAGACATAATATTGTAATACCTTTTTTCCCCCTTCCTTTTTAATGGAACAGCTACACTCTACTGAAAGCAATTTGTGTGTACCCACAGTGATTCAGAGCCATTTTTAACACCTAGTTCAAAATGCCAGAAAGTGAAAATGAAATTAAATGCTTTTGATAGCAAGTGGACTGTAGTTTAAATAAGATAATTGTAAGAAAAACAACTAAACAAACAGAAAATGGGAATTACCAACACCTGTCCATCTTAAAACTAAGAGAGCTCTACAGAACACAGTGGACATGTGAGACAGTGCGTGTCACACAGCCTAATTTCTGTTTTTTTCCCCCCCTCTCATATTGGTAACATCAGGTCAAATCCTCTCTCACACTGTTGTGTTTTTCCTACCACTTTATTTTTGTTAATGAGTAATGAATTTTAAAACAGCTTCACACAATCAACAATGTGTTTATAATTTCCAACCTACATAACAAAATATTTTAGGATTCACAGGGGAAAAAAGAATCAAATACTTCAGGGTCCTTTCCTTAATTTTTGCCCATCATCCTGGGTACAGAATATCTCTTGGCTGGGATTTGATATATTATCTAATTACAACAGTGATTTAAATTATCATAATAGAAATAATACCATCAATGTCTGTGTAAAAATTGTGGCATTGAACACCACTGCGCTGTGGCAAAAAATGTTTCTGGAAGAAAGAATTATGCCATGAAAAATTAAATGGTATAGTAAATTACTGATATAATTTCAAACATCTCATTGGGGTTCTTTGTATGCTCAGTGGAGAAATACATACTCCTCCAGGGATGGTGATTTAGATGTTAGGGTAAATTACTCCTTCCATCACAGGAAGTTCCTACTGCATCTAAGTTCTTTTGTCTAAATTTAGGCAGGCTGAAGGAAACTTTTAGAGAGTAAAGTAATGCACAGACTGAAGAGAGTTAGTCTCTATTCCTGGTTTCATGCCAAGTTCCCACGTAATTTAAGTTTAAATGTAGCCTGTGCTCCAGTTCCACCTGTTCAGTAACAGAGGGTGTTGCTTTCCCTTTCTACACCTTGACAGGTGTTGTAATGCTAAGCTGCAGCTATTACAATGATAAGGCTTGATTGGTACCTAGAAAAACTACTCCAGGAAGTGCAGAAGAAGCATAAATTATCTTTACATTGCAAAAACTGGATATATTTGCTGATCTGTTTATAATTACACTTCCTCCTGAGTTTCCTCATCTGTTTCTGTGAAAGTTCTCCATTTTCATGAGAAACGTTGTTCTGAGGGCTTGGGAAAAATTACACCATCAGGTTATTACTGGATGATCAAAAGCCAATCTATAGCCAGAATTCTACAAAAGCACATGCAAGTTCATCAAAACTCTCTAAGGACATTACAATGTATTACTTGTAAAATAACTGTGCTATATGTAACAGGTACACATAGATGAAGAAGAAGCCCAGCCCAGAAGAGATTTCAGTCCAAATGAAGTGTTCCACTCTTTCAAATAAAGAGAGAACTGAAGTACAAAGATCTGACTTGCTCAAAGACAAGAAACCTCTGGGAAATCAAGAAAGTGAACCCAGATCTTCTGAGCTGGTCCTTGTTGAGTGTTATAACCACAAAGGTCTCCTTCCTCCCCATCTTGTTGCTCGCTCTAGTTTCTCTTTTGTTTCTTTGTAAATTTAGTCCTTTCCTCTCTTTTACAAGAAGTCATTATTTAAAAAAAGGGATATGTAAAGATGTTTATCCTTCCCTGCTGGTACTCCTTTCCTCTGTAAACCATAACTTTACAGTCAACTACTTCTTAACTACATTTTATACCAAAAAATATGTACCTTAAATCCCTACTTTGTATCACTAATGTGATACATCTGAATCATCCCGAAGCAGGTTTTCTTCTCAGATTAGTCTAAGAAAACCATATGTTAGTGCCTCGGGAATGGCAATTCTCCATGAGAGAATCAATTTCTTAAAAATCACCTACAGAGTGCAAACTGTTCTTGTTACAGGACTAGCAATTGGTCATCTTTACTTCAATGAAGGTTGTGCACACAACTGAAATATAAAGAATACTAGATCCTTTCCTCAGAGTTTGGGAACCTGACTGTAACTTTCAGTCAAACTGACAAATACTGAGTCACCCAAGGACCCCTTCTAGTCAAACAAGGTATTACTCACACAGATGCTCCCCAACATGAGCAAAGACTGGAAATTTGTACCTTATGTGTTAATGACCAGGAACTAGCCTAAGAATGGTTTTACCATACTTTGGGTCCATCCTAAAAAACTCATGATGAAACTCTTATTTCATAGTGCTCGTTCCTTTTTAACTTACTTTCTTTCGAGGTCTGTGGGGATTCAGTAAAAACATACCCAGTAGTAAGAAAAAATTCTCCTGGGTTATTCCTCAACAACTGCTGTCATAGGTGAACTCCAAACTATGTGACAGCAGCTGGCTGAACAAACCAAGTTTCCTGGTTTGTCTGGGTCTTTTTTTTTTTTAGTTTGTTTTATGCTTGCACTAAGCTTCTTTTACCAAACTGTTTTACTTCTGAAGTGCAATAGGTAAAAATATATCTAACAGTGCAGAGAAAACTGGACTGTAGATAAGGGTGAGCTTGAAGGAACATCTTCAAGTAGGAAAATAAGAAGAGTTCACTTCATCAGAGCTCTGAACTCAGAATTCTAACCGAGTTCATTTCAGCACTGCAGCTACCACATTACTCAGTTCAAAGGAGAGTCATGTCAGTGGCACATGCTACAAGCATTCGCAGCTATGTGAAATCAAGCATGTGTGCTTGATTGCTTAAACTCCAGCCCATAGTCAGTCACTGTGAACTGGAAAAATGGAAGAGATGACTGTAAGATCATGATAACAGCTAGCCTATTAGCCAGTTTTCTTTTGGGCTTGGTTGACATGGTCCCTGTGGAAAGAGGAAGATGAGATAACCCAGTCAAGAGGCACTCTTGCACTGTAAGAAACCAGCTACAGCTACATACAAGATCATTTGTATTTGAAGCTTCGGTTGTGTACAGTGTCAGAGGGATTACTGGTCCCCGTATAAACCTCGTAATCTGCTTCATTCCTCCCCCTTCCACATCTCTCCCCTAAAAATATTCTTGGTAACTGACACTATTTTGTTTCTCTGTTAGCAGAGTCAACAGACAAGTTGACAATTAGATTGAATAGAATTACTTTCTGTTTACGCTAGATAAACAAGCCAGTGCTAACAGCAGGTAGCCGCAGTACCTGTAGATGGGGAAAAGCTTATGCTGGAGCACAACCCCAAGAAGCTGAGCTAAACCCATTGTTTCAAACATGCAGCCTAGGCACGAGTTGGCACGGTCAGACTGGGATTAGGCAAACATGACTAACCTCAGTCACAGTAGGACATGACTGTTCACCTGTGCTGGGCAGCTTGACACAAAATGTAGGAATGGTCTCACCAGCTCAGACCTAAGTCCACCGAGCCCTCTGTCCCCCTTCAAAAGTGGCAGCGGTATTTATCTAAGGCAGTGTATAAGCATCACAAAACATCCATCCTTTCTCCGGCAATGAGCAGTCCAGGGACTCTCTGAGCCGGGGAGGTGTGTTTGAATTTCAGTGAAGTGCCATTTGCAGGTAGGGGTAATGTACTACCCTTATTTAAATGCAAACTAAACAATTTGGGGATGCAAAGGGCGAAAAGGGTAAGCTATTGTGGTAAAAAATCTGGAATTATCACATATAGTTTCTCTCAGACACCATCCTGATGCTAGTTTAGACGTGCTGTTTTGTAGAAATGCAGATGGTCAGGCTATCCAGAAAGAAAGCACTTACGGGACAGGCAAATTGAGTGCCATAGAGATCTTATCTGTCCATTTGATTGTTTAAAGGCAATAAATGAATTTCAGCCTCCTAAGCTCTCTTACCTAGATATTTGTAACACACTGACATTGATGGTATTTGACTGCAATTTAGGGAATTCACAAGCTATATGTGCAGGTGTTTTGAGTCTAGCGTTTTCCTAGCTCAGACACATCTCCTCCCATTCCACCTTACATCCCAGTACTGCTGGGCACAGCTCAGTACTCACGAGGAACTGCCTCAGGTTGGTCTCCAGCAAATCCACAGAGCTGGGACCGACTTGGGTTCAGCTCCTGGACCTTTCCTTTGTCACCGCTCCATTTTCTGACTGATGGTTGTATTATTTTCATATGGTTTTATTATTTTGATTGTTGTATTATGAACTGCTTGCCATCGGTTCATGCTCAGAGTAGCATGATTCTTTTCTCCCTAACACTTCGGTGACACTTGTGTAGTTTGTCGTGCCAATAAAGTCTCATTTTATCTGAGCTCAAATCGCCCTAACAAAATGCAGAGGAAGAAGTGAGTCTTCGGAAAGAAAGAGGGAGGCAGAAATTCACTCTTCAAAATCATACATCACACCTAATTGCATGAAAACGTTAACTACTACTTCTCGCAGGGATACAGCTGTGATCCTAATGATAAGTGTTATGTACGTACAAGTTCAACGTGGGCTAAAATAAAATTAGGTCTATGGAACAAAAATGAAAAAAAAAGTAGAAAAGAGAGAAACACTACAAGCATTGACACAGCCAGCCGTGGACCACCACCCTTAAGGAGCATTTGACTTGCCATTCCAGTGTTTAGATAGCTTAAACTAGAAACCTACTCCTCCATGAAGACATGCCAGGTCTTGCAGTTGTACTAATTAAATACGTTTGGTGGAGGTTTCTGGTATGATAATCAACAACAAAACGCCAGCTTTAGCATTTAAACCATCTTAATGAGGTGTTAGCGCCGAAGCCCTTTGAGGTGAATGGGCAAAGTTTATACACGTTGCTATTGTTCCAGCCCGTCTGGCTCTCGAAACAACAGCGCGGTGATTACCTTAACAGCCAGGTGGAAAAGAAGTTGAATTCCTGGGCTGGTTTTGGCCTTTACACCCTTTAAGTTTTCATAGGCTAGGAAATTCGAGGACAATGAGAAAAATAGTTTGACATTGAAGATACTGGGAGAGGGAACAACACTCCTTAAATCACCAATGTATGCAGCTTTGAAATGGATATTGTGTTTTTAATGGTTCCTCATTACCTTTTTATTTTTTTTTTTTGTACAGAACAAACCGCTTTATTTCCAACACGATGGCCTATCAGGTGCTCATCAGTGTAATTAATCAGCGTGTATTTGCACAGGACTATGAAGACAGAGGAGGCTGTGGAAGTCCTACGGGTTATTACCGCCCCAGTAAAACTCCCCGAATTCCACTTCCTTACTAAGCTAGTCTTGCAAACAACTGCCAGCAAACAAACAATTGAAGACGTAAGTACATCAACTTAATTCCCCTCAAAGAAATATTAACTTCAAAGCCAAGTTGGGACCATTTAAATGCAAGTAACTCTCAAGGGAGGCTGAGCAGGGAGCAATGATACAGTCACATGAGCCAAGACACTGTGCATAAGTTGTTTTTCCACCAGCAGCATTGGAAGCAGGCTTATCTTCTCATGCAGTTCCACAGTGCTAAACACGAGGAAAGGTCCAGAGGAATAAATACTCTTTTTTTTTTCTATGAGACCACCTCATCCTAGTCTGAAAGGCAAATGCCCAACCCTGTGTAATGCAAAGGTGCTACCACTGGTCTCCAGGTGTTCTCCTGCATCACTTTTAATTGTAGCTGAAGGCCGACATATCCACCTAAAGACTTTTAACTCTAGAATTTGCCATCAATCAAAACACAAAGGACAATTCTCGTGTATGGCTAACCCTTGCAGAGAAAGAAATGCTTTGATGTTAGACATCAATTTCGTTCAGCATTAATTAAAAAATATTTATTTGTGTCCTTTGCCTAGCCAGTGTGTAGATGTCAGACCATGGAAAATGTTAAAAGTGTCTCACGGAGTAATTGTTCCCTCTAGGTGTGGTGTGCTATTGTTTGCGTGATTTGTTTGATTGATTTTTTAAATTAATTGACTGACTGAAAGCAAGCAGTTGAGTCCGAAAAAAAAAAATTAAGTAGTATCCTTAGAAAGGAAGAAAAGGATTTATTTTGACCACTGAAGACCTCGGTGCAAGCAAGAAACCAGCCAATTTACAGGCTTACCTGTGTCCTTTAGAAATTACTCTTAGAGGAAGTTTTGTTGAATCCTTTGGTCCTTATAATTAATATTACAAAACCAGATATCTATACCCATACATGGTGCAACTGCAGTCATCAAGACTGTACAGAACTCTTCATCAGATATAGATGACTTTGTGGACTATTTTCTCATCTGATCCTAATTTTAGATTTCTCTCTTTAGCCATCCATTCTGCAAAACCCAAACAGAACCAGTAGTATTGGGGCTTAGTCCCTCAGAAAGGCCTCCAGCCGACTTGAAGTACTGGTTAATTCCTGAAAGCAGCCCAATTAATTTTCAGGCTTTGGTCAAAATACTAATACTAATAACAAGAACAGCATAATTATTTGCATAGATTTGGCACTAATATAATTGTACTACGCCTGACTTACTGGACACAAAGTGGGAGAGATTAGGCTCATTATCTTTTTGTAAGCAGATATATTTAAGGTAAGTGTGAAAAAAATGGCAAAAATAACTCATGTAATGTAGACGGTGAATAGTTCTACAATTGCTAATGACAATTATTTATCTTTGGTTGAGGGGAGAAGGTTTTTCTAAAGTATTTTCCTCCCTAATTTTCCTACTTGGTAGGAATGTTAATTTGCCAGGCTACAGCCACAGACCTGCCATGAAAGAGTCTGAACACAAGAATGCTGGTTGGAGAGCAATCATTTCAAATCTACCTTTCCTAATGAAAACTTCCAGTGAGAGCTAGTGAAGGCACCTTGGTGAGTACTCCTCCAAAGGAACTTGTGATTTGCTGGAATGAGCAGGAAAATGGGGTGCTGTTGTCTACCCTTGGTAATGCCTCCTGGGTCAGAAGTGCTGTGCCTCCCAAGGAAGCTGTGGACCACAGTTTGGTCTGCTGCCAGGCAGGACATCAGGGCTCAAATCCCAGTTGGTGCTAACAGCAGTTGTACCAGAAAAACAGTTTGCTGGAGAAAGTGTGCACAGTTAAGGACGTGTTGCATCCCCACTGTGAGGTTTCACAGGCCCTTGGGAGGACAACACTTCTTTCACTTCCTATCTCATTCCTTCTTGTGGTTTTCCAGACCTCCAACACAAAGAAAAACCTATCACAAGTCAACTAGATAGTCATCTATCTAACTCAGATAATCTGAGAAGACTCCAGAAGCTGAAGCTTGAGAAAATCAAAACAAAAGAAAGCTGTTTCCTTCAACTTTACAGATGATTTTTGGTTTTTTTGCTAAATTTGCAGAGCATGGAAGAGAGATGAAGGATGCTTTTATTGTTTGTTTCAATGTGACAAAATATTCCCTCATTTTCCTCCCTATTACTGGGAGAAAACAAGTAGTTAGCTCATTACACTGACACCAGAGACAATATTTTTGGTCTGCTGATTTAGAGCTTCTATCTTTTCTTATTTACAGACCCTTTTACTTCTAAAAATGTTTAGTTGAGGATGTAGCTACAGCCTTTTGCATCACACTTATCTGGAGGAGTGTGAGACACAAGGTGTTTACAGCTATCAGGTTGAAGACCTGAAGCAAAACCGTACCTGCTCCTATTACCACTCACTCACCTGTACATCCATTGGTTGAGGAAGTTCTGTCAAGAGGCATTTGCTTATCTAAGGAATACATGTATTTTAACGCCTCTGTGGAAGCCAGTGTTGATGCTGTCAGAAGAGGCAAGAGCAGTGAGTAATTTTCAGGCTCACAAAAAGCCCAGAATCGAGTTGTTAACCACCCAGCTACCACCAAAGGGAGCTGCTGGGGGTTACTGGTGAGGTAAAGAGGGAGAACGTGGGAGTTTGTTCAGTTTTGACAAAGGTGGGCTTGAATTACCCTGGAAATCGTGACTCAGATGTTTTCATAGCCCCAGCTTGCATTACTCCCAGGAAACTCTCTGATGCCGGTCACAGTTTAGTTACATCAGTGACTCACAAGTGTGAAGATTCATATTTTAGCACTTGACAATCAGATGCAGCATTAAACCATTTGAAAATGAATGCTGATGAAAATGAAGAACTTGGGCTTTTCTGACCATGGATGTGCATTGGGATCCTAAATTGAGATGAATGGTTTAATTGTTCTCTGTCACTTATTTTGGTTAATAGTTCAGGGATAAAAAGAGCCTATTGCTATAAGAAAGAAAATTGTTTAAAGCTGTCAGGAGAACTACATTAATTTTCACTTTGCCTTATGTGCTAGTGTATAACTGAAAGAGAGGTCTTATCTGTGACCACTCCTGTACCCTGTATTGCCTTTCTTGAGCTAATAGAGAGTTTCTGTTTTTCCTTAAATCATATCAAAATAACATTTTCTACCTCTTTTAGGAGAATCTTTTAAATTGTCAACAGCCCTCTTCTAAATTTCTATAGCATCCAACACAAATGAGGTCTGCCATGACTGCCTTTCAAAATGAAAATGTAAAAATTTTTAGCAATATCAGGATTGCCAAACCTTGCAATTTTTATCATAGTTTTAGTATTATTGGATGATTTTAAAAGTTATTTGTTACTACTGATTTTTCAAGTCTTGTGATTAAATGAAGATTTTGGTCCTCTTTTGATCTTTTCAGTTAAATAACTTTTCTACATTTTCCCAGGGTAGCTAGAAAAGGTGAATGCGAAAGGCTTAAAAAAAAAAACCAACCAACCAAGGGAAAGACTCCTTTGAAGTTTGTAGATATGTGTCTGTGTGGAATATGTCTGCTTATGCATTTGCAAAATGTCATGATTTTTAACTGAATATCCTCCTCTGCTGTAAATTTTTGAGCTAGTGGCTGAAGGCATTGAACAGCAATCAAAAATATCATAACTGTTTCTTCAGTGGCTCTTTAGCGTGAACTAAGTTGAAGGAATCATCATTAATGCAGAACTATCCATTTACCTGGTATCTTGAAATAGATAAAGCATGATCCATTAGACTCATCTTTTTGCCCCCAAGGCATTAAGATCTAACGCATTTTATTAACTGAGAGAGTGTAGCACAAAGTGGCATATGGCCTTTTAGTTGGGATGACTTATGGTGACACACTCCAAAGGAGCAACGAGAGCTTCAGGTTTCTCTATGACTCTTGTAGCTTTTCCGAATCAGGCATAGGAAGCTGAATGGAATAAACCTGTCTCTAATTTACAATGACAGAAGTGAGATGAATTCTCAGCAAAGATGGTGACACTGAATGAAAGCAGCAGACCCAGTTGTTCCACTAGTGACTGTGCTGGAGTAAGAGATGAAAAAAAAGAACCAAAAATGCCTTTAGACTGGGGGCCATTTCCATTACCCCTTCCTAATGCTGGATGTCCCATTAGAGATTAAAACCTCTGTACAGGCAAAATACTGGTAGCTTGTTCAGAGCCACACTGCATTGTGCTTTGCTTTAGTTTTGGCAAGGTAAGAAGCACTAAGATCAATAAGGAAGCAAATTCGATGTGCAAGATCCTGCTTTACTACCTTTACTTAGTGCACTCAGCCTACTTTCTAGTTTTCACTGTGCTACATGGTGAGTGACAAGGGATGAGACGAAACAGCAGCATAAAAATAAGCTGCAGTCACACTGGTAAGGATGTATAATGCCTTTTCCTTCCAGAGCTGCCTACCTGATGTACAGGGATGTCTGGATGGCCCTTTCTTGGGGCGCAGGCCAGAGGGGCTGTGCCTGCTTCCAGGTACTTGGGTACCAGGGGAGTGAAGTCACCAAGTGGACCTCCAAACGTTGGGAGGGTGAGCAAATAAAGGTCCCCTCATCAAACAGGGTATGGGGGGGTGGGGGGCAAGGGCTAATTCTGTAGCATCTGTGTTTGCCAAGTGGCACGGGTGGAGCAGTCCTGCCTCCCTGCTCCTCTGCACTGGCTGGGACGTGTGGGGTAAGTGACTGGGGCTGGGACAAGCGCTGTTCCCAGAATTGTCCCTTCCTCTGGTGTTGCATTGTGCCTGAGAGATACCACTCTGCCTCCTATACAAATCTCCCTGGAGCACAGGAAGATGATGAGCCACATGCCTCTGTGGATGGGGCAGAGATTCTTGCCCCTGGTCTGCTGTTTTTCACTACCAGAGACTCAAGTCCTGGCCATGGGCCCATCTGCTTCTACATGAATGAGTCTGTCTCAGATCCCATGTAGGTCCTCTGTTTTTGTAGTAACTTCAGTGCAGGCAATGCCCCAAGCTGGGCTGCAACACTACAAGGCAGAGATGACCATGTGGTGGCCATAGCAGGAGTGCCATTGCTTCCACTGGAGGTGTTGCTGTGAGCCTAGCAGAAGCAGGAGCTAGAGAGGGAAAGGCCTGGCAGTCCACGGGTCCTTGAATTCACAAAAAGAGCACAGAGAAGCAATGGATCCAAGGTCCAGTTTCTCAGATTGGATAAAATTGGCTTGCAGTTGGGGATGGCCAAGTAAGGCACTTCTATGCAGTAGTTTCCACGGCTGGGATCACAAGTCCCAGGGCAGAGATCTCATGGTGGGTTTCCCCAGTAATGTGCAGTCTCACAAGACCCTTCCTCTGTCACAAAGCTGGTGAAAGATGATCCTGCCCACATCCTACCCCACTCCTAATGATGTATTACCACCTTCATGCCTCAGTTCACCACCTATCCCATGCGCCTTATCACGGTTTAGGGGGCTGCACTACAAAGTAGATCAGTAAAATCATCCCAAGTCAAAATAAAAGTGTTTGGTTTGTTTTTTGCCTGAATCCTAAAGCAGTGTGGCAGCACAGCAGAGGGATAACTGCAGCACAAGGACAGGAACAAGCTCTAAGAACCAGAAGGAATCAGAACTTTTAAAGCTGGTTGTGCCACCAAAAATAGCATATTGTGAAACTAAAGCCAGGATCTACACAAAAGGTCTGTATTTGCATCTTTGCAAATTTTCATAACATAGGAAAGCCCTTGATGTCAGCTGTTATCGGCAATAATGAGTGTTCTGTGCCAGACCTGCACGTGCCACTTTAAAAATGTATGCCTAAGAAGGGAAGTTCTTAATTTGATTATTCAAGCAGGCTTGAGACTGGTTTGCAGTCTCTTGCATCAAGATTCCAAACATCTCCTGTCAGAATATATATCCTCACTTATGCCCCATAGCTACTGCCAACAGGATCAGAAATGCTGTTTTTAATTAAAAATGTTACTTCTAAATACAGTTTGCAGTGTATGTTCTTGGTGAGAAGCGCTCCTCACCTTGTGAAATTTCAGATTGCTGTACTGCTGATCAAAAGACTGCAAGACTTACTCTGATGTCTTATCTATAGAGGCTAAGAAAACATGTCTGGGTTCCTCTGAAAGGCTTTCCTGGCATAGCTGTGCTGGCTCAGAGTTGAAAAACCATGCTGGTAAAAAGCTAGAAAATAAAAGAGCAGAACTCCCCACCTTTTGCCATCATAGCTTATTTAATTTAATGTGGGCATCTACAAACCTGAAGGAACTCTCTTGCAAATATTATCTATACTTCATCTATCTTCTGTGCTAGAAAACTATAGTTCATACTCCCTACCTCTAGAGTGCTTATAGGAGAAACCTAGTAGCAGATTAACTGATGGCCTCAAATGATTTTATTTCATCAGGATGGGCCATCACTCAGTCCCCCAAACCAAACTCATTCTTACTTTTTTATCTGTAAAACTGAACTCTTACAAAGAGATTGTTTTGTAAAGGAACTGTTTTGCTAACATCAGCTGAGGCTTTATTGTTTACTTCTAGCAATGAAGGTTTTCAAGAGGAGAGGAGACAAGCTCAGAGCCTTGACAAAAGTCATAGCTTCAACCTAATAACAACCAGCATGGTTTTCCCTTGTCCTGCACCTTGTACAGTCACTTATACCTGATACACCTGTGGGTGTGAAATGCTACCACATTAGAGCAGTCCAGTCTTACGCCCTCATTTATTTTCTTGTCATAGGTGTAAAAAACTGTGTTTGCTTCAGGACAGTAGAGGTTCAGATCCAACATACTCTGGACCAAAACACACAGGTGACAGTATTTTGTTGTACAGCCGGGCTCAAAGTATTCAAGTCCAGCCTACCAAAGTTTTTCTCTATAAATTTCCCACCATTCTGTTGCTAATACAGTTATTCCCCAACAAAGAAGCCACATAAATAAAGTGTAAAATATGGTCACCACCACTTTTTGCAGGCACACTGATTAGCTGTAGAATTAACTATACTCTCTAATTTTCCATCTTCCCTTGCCAAGAAAGTTACTACCACGTTACACTTGGGGTAACTCAGTTCAGCCTCCCTGATCTACCTTAGGGTGTGAACACCTGAGTAAAAGCTTCAGTGAGGGGTCTCTTAACCGCTCACTTTGCAATGAGCACAAAACCGTTCAATGCGGCCAGTAGTCCTCCAACATCTTCTGCAGCATTTTGTGATGAGATAGGAAGGAAAGATAAATCCTTTCACAACGGACTAAGAAAGGATCACAGAGCACTCCAGCTTACCACACTCATAAATTTCAGGGGACAAATCCTCTCGCGCCCTCGCAATGCACGCAGTGCCTGTGACTAGTTTTGCACTGTGACTGCTCACCCCCTACGACAGCTTAAGCTCAGATGTTCATCCACATTAATGCTGCAGTGAATCTGTTCCCATATTGACAGGCAGTAAGACAACAGAGGCAACACTAGCTACATCATGCCTGACTAGTTTAGCTGTCCTCTTTGGGGTCAGAGAAGAGCTGAAAAGACAGAGGAAGGAAAGGTTTATATACACGAGGCCTTAGAAAGCAAGCAAAACAAAAGTGCAACAGAGTCTTCTTATCCATAAGAATCCAAATCATCATAATAAAAATAGTTTCACTGTTTGTGACTTTACTGTAACACTTGTCACATTTGATCATTTTCTTAAAGGCCACACTCTCAATTTTCTTCTTGAAGAAGCTGAAGGAACAGCTTTCATCTAAAGAATACAAAAAGTATCCCTGTGGTTGCAGGGCAAACCGTGAGAACACAAGCCACAGCAGTTAAGAAACCAGAAAGCAAATCACAACAGCATATCGTTGCCTGAAAAAGCCATGCAGTATTATAATAGTCTCATGACCTGGGAGGCAAAACTTAGTGTCTTTTGAGTGCTTGGCACTGGCACTACATAGCTTCCACTGCAGTTTTGCTTAACACTGTGAACTTGCCTATGAGCCTTACTTCTGAGTGCATGTGCCACCAGCAACATATAATTCCTGACACTGCCAAGCACCTTTTACCTTGTCCACAATGCTGCCTTTCTTAGCTTATTCAGTCAGCTTGTAACTTCAAGCAAACAATAAGATGCTCACAACGGCTGTAGACCTTTCCCAAGAGCAGGCTTTCAATTTGCATGAAAGCAAAAAACCAGAAGGACTCATCAAATTGTCATCACATCTGTACAGAGTTTAAAAAAAAAAAAACTTGTTTTTTTTTTTCTTTTTCTTTCCCTTCCTTTAATTTTCATGGAGATTGTCCCTGAAGCCTCAGCTCTCATGCACTGTTCAGCTGTTGCTGTGTTTCTGAGAGACACCCTGTGGATTACAGGGGTCCCTTTCTTACTCAGCCTCTCTGATACTGCTAAAAAGAGAGAAAGGTTCCAAATGTTATTGCATGCTGCATTATTTCCCTTTTTCTCATCTCTCATGTGTTTTCAGTTATGTGTGCATGTTGATTTTTTTTTGAGACTCTTCTAAAAGCTTTTAACTTCTCAAGCTTTCAGTCAAGCGCAGAGCTGAACATTGTACAGACGCTCATTCTGACAGATCCTGAAGAAAAGGGACAGAGCCATTTGTCGCAAACGGGAACCCACGTGCGTGGGCATGCACACAGAGACACACAGGACTATGGGAAGCTTTGCAGGAGGAATGACTACAGGATGGACCCACATAGGCATAATTTTTTTTTTTTTGCAGACATACAATGCCTTTCCTGCAACTTTGGTTTCACAGTTTGTCGCTTCTAATATTAGTAAGTGACCAGAAGAAAACAGAATGGGAACCAACATGTTTGAGAAGAGAGTATTTGAATCTCTATGCACATTTCACGAGAAACTAATCCACATGAATCCCAGACCTTTTCTATGGGAATAGGCACTGCTGTCCATCAAATAAAATGTGGTGTATGCTTATTGTAGTAGCATTGTACTTTTCTGCCAGCAGCCTGTCATTTCTTTTTCTTCCTGCTTTGCAGACGGCTAGTACAGAAATCTGCAATTCAGAAACTGTCCTAGATTCATCCACTGCTGCACTGTTAAATCACACACTTGATGGAAAAAGACAGTCTAAGCATTCAGTTCAGTTATGAAAACTCAAACACAAGATCCAGCTGTTTTTATGAAGCACGTTTTGATAGATGATACAGGCTTCAGACAAAAAAAACATTGCAACTCCTCGTGCCACAGTGCATTTGACTAGAAACAATTCGAAAAGCATAACTAGAGAACTGACCCAGAATTTTAAAATATGAAACTTGCCTTGCAAGATCTGGTAAATGTCTGTCCCTCTTCTGAAGTCCAAGGGTAAGCCACATCTACCCATGTTCTTTTGCTGCTAGCAGTAGTTTTAGATATTATCCAAACACCAACTTTAATGGAGCAAATCACAGTCCTCACCACCTCAGGTAGATTTGGGCTACACTGCTTATTTCTTAGAACGATTCTGAAATAAACACTATGAAAATTAACAGCTTTATAATCTTTTCTAGAGCTTTTAGTTTACCTTTTCCTTCTATTGTAATCAGCCACTGCTCCTCCCAAGTTACAGAAATATCACAGGTGTAGGGAAAACAAAGTGCCCACGCAGGCCCTGCCACTACAACTCTTGTTTCACTGGGACAAAAGATGGTACAACAAATTTCCAAATTAGAACTTTAATTAACCACATACATGTTTGATTTGGAATGATTCAGAGGCATTTTTTCCCCCTCTGAGCCAGTTTGGCAACCCCCTCAAGTGAAAAGTTGCCAAAACTCTTTTAAAAGTGGCATTCCCAACCTGGCAAGGAAGGTCCAAATGGATGACACTGATTTGATCAACTCATTAAGGGTGTTACTGCAAGCAGGGATGTTGCACCCTTGCCTGCCCTGAAAGAATCAATAGCCAAAACAGCTCTAAGGGAGACACCAATTAATCTCCCACTTATCTTCCTACCAAGTCAGTAGGAATTCCAAGTCCTCACTGTTGCTTTGATTCCCAGTTTCCTCTGAGTTTCTCCACTGAGTAGCTTTTAAGTTCTCATTTGCAGTATCAGCTGCAGGACCAGCCTGCTCAACAAACTGCCTGGTGCAGCAGTCTTCCTACACTGCCGCAGCAGAGGTGAGCCCAAAGGAGTCTGACCCTGCCTGACAGTGAACCCCAGGAGCACTCAGTGCCTTAATAAATAATGCAGGGCAAGTATAGAGAAGGCATGAGATGTGGGAAATGTGATATCTCAGTTCTGAAACCCAGGTGGACCAAGTCGGCAGTCTTGGATAGAAACAGAATAAGTGTGAGAAATCACTCATCCTTAATAAATACTAGTTTCATAGGCCTTGCTGGTTGTGAGAAGCATTCAGCTTCAGCAAGTCATTGGAAACAAAATGTGCATTTTTTCACTTCAGAGGATTTAGGATTTGATTAAGTACAAAAAGAGGGAGCTCAGTGAGTAAAAGGACTAGACTCCCACTTCAGGGAATTCGGGTCAAGCCCTCTGTGAAACGAGTTCACGTCTCAGCTCAGCATTTCCAGCAGATACTAGCTCACATCACAAAACCACTGTAAAGGATTTGGCACAGTATGGCATGTCTAAGGATTTCTGCTCAGAATGGGTGGAGGGAGGGAGGAGGCTTAGCCTGTGTTAGTGTGGGACTCTATCATCTCTTTGCTGCAGAAAGCAAGCCTGGGGAGGTCTGGACATGAAAATTTGGACCAGCTTTAACCTGGAATCAGATCTGACAAGTGGACACTATTGGAGTTTTATTTTACAGTTGAAATAAAATCCTTTCCCTCCTCTTTGGAGGTGGTAGTGTTGAAAGGAAGGATTGAGGTGCCCTGTGCTGGGACCTCTTTCAGAGAGGAGGAGAAAAGGTCTACACACAGGGGAAAACAACTCGAAGTGGATGAATCAATAGCCACACTGACGTGTTGTGGGCTGTGTCCGACTAAGCTCTGGCCAGTTGTGTGTAGGTCTTCCTGCATCAGTGTGGCTCAGAGACTGCTCTGCAGCTAACAGATGAGCTCCCCAGAGCTCTTAAAACCTAGCATACCATGGCAAAGCCACAGCTACATTCGGTACTTGGAAAAGCAAAGGCAAATCAAGAAAACCTGTGAAGTGAGGGCACCTAAATTACAATTTGCAAATGATATAACTCTTTAGCTCTCGGGAAGAATTAAGGCATAGCAAAAAAAGCCACTGTATCAGAGAGTGAGGACATTCTCCCAGCTTCCCTCAGCATCTCTATATAGATGAATTCTAGGTGTAGTCATGGGGGACCTGGGCAAGCCTAGTTCCTCCCTCTTTCTCTCTCAAAGGCCATTTTCTCTCTCTCAGCCCACAGTGAAAATAAGCCAACATCCATTTTTTTTTCATTCAGGATGATTTTTGTCAAATCTTATACCTTGGTCACCTTCAGAGCTTGATATACCATCTTAAGTTTTGCTGATTAACGCATCTCATTGCATTCTTCTTTTGAGGACACAAAATACAAGGATGTATTCATTTAAAAAAAAAATCATGTACAGCAGGCTCTGAGCTCCAGGACCTTACAGCTTTAGCTGTAAATGCTTCACTGGCATTTTGCAGTTGTGAACAGGATTACATTACAGCTGTGAGAACGTGCAGATGCCCTCTAGTGGTGTATTTATTTTAAATTTCTGCTGCTGCACCCTAAAAGTGCTCCCACAGGGAACACCATGTGCCCTCCTCTGCAGCGCTCTCTCTGTGTAAGGGAGCCAAATCACAGTGCAGCTGGAAAAGAAAGAAGATAGCATGTATAACTTCAATTCTGTGTAAACCCAGGTTGTGGCATGACACTGAATCAGACAGCCCCCTTCCAGACTTGCTGACCTTTCAGATCAGCAGGCCTCCTGATATAAAAAGTGCATCCAACTTCACCAAATGTGACATCATCTACAGGTCTCAGAAAAGGATGCATTTTCCTGTCAATCTCAGTCTTCCTGGATAAGCCTTCGCCTATTCCATTCCCTTCTAATATTGACATCCATCCTCAGACAAGTTCTCCATGAGAAGAAGCACTCTCCAACAATTAGCTGCCAGAGTGTGCTAACTTTGCCAAGAATTGGGAACAAGCCATTCTGCCCTGTCAAAAAGACGGGTCTCAAGAGATCTTCAGACAATGCCAACAAGCCAAAACAGCATTAATAAAAGAGATGGGAACTGGATGGAAAATTTCAACAGGTCCTTGTTACAGGTCAGACTCTGGGTGGGATTATTGTCTGTCCCTGTTTTCCTGCAGAGCATCTGGAAAACAGTATAACCAAAGCAATGTATTTATCCACTCCAAGCAACAGAGAGCAGACTTTAGTTTAACATATTTACAGTTCTATCCACAAAGGCATATACAGACCAATCTGATGCATTATTTAACTTGTTACCACTTCATGATAGTGGATAAAATGCCGAAAATCCCACTCTCCTCCACCTGCTATAGGCAGGTTCCATTGACCAACACATGTTCAGGAAGCAACTTTTCCCTCCCTTACAGGGAAGCTGCTTTAGACTCTTGGAATATCTGAATTACTAATTTTAGGAACCATGGTCAAAACCCAAGGACAAACCCACCAGTCATTCCATGGCTGTTTCTGATCCTGTCTTGTCTATCCCAACCATAGTGAGGTGTTCTCTTGCAAGTATAGCTGTAGCAGTTCAAGAAGTTAATGAGGATGGAGGCGCTTCAAATGAACCTGACTCAGCTGGCACTGTGAAACAGGAGAGTTAGTGCAGTTGCTTGTTCAAATTCACAGGGTTTTAACAAAGAGAGGGGGTAGTGATGCCTTATACTACTTCAGGTAGCCTTGCAAGCCTTAACTATGGTCTTAGACTATAAACCTTATCAGTTCTTCAAAGACACAGCTAGGTTGGCAGTTCAGATTACATTTTCAGCTGAGGTTGTTGTTCCCAATATATTTGAAAGAGGTAGACACTGCACTTTTTTTCTTGTCCCAGAACACAATCATTTTTGGAGCACTTACAGTAAATGTAAAGAGAGCCAATAACATTTGAATCCTGGAATGAGGATCAGTGGTCTATTCAGCCCAGGATATTGTTACATTATCAGTCAATCAGCCAAGCCATTTAAACTAGGAACATAAAATCTTTTCTAGATAAACCCTAAAGATTTGTGCAGCAACTTGCGCAATGATTGGGGCCACTAGAGTTATCAAACTATGAATAAGAATTATAGGAGAAGGGAGCAGTCACAAGACTATGTGTGAGGTAGGATCAGTGCCCAGAGTGCACCTCTGAGGAGCTTTTTGGTAGAGTGAGTCTGTAGGATCAAAAGAAACAATACAAATACATTGCAAATGATGTTTCCATTAAAAACAGCATCCAAGTTGTAGGGAGACCTGAAGAAATGCTGTGCTCCTTATACCCTCAAGCCTTAAATTCCATGTCCTTGGGGAGGGAGGGGAACCTACATGGATTTAAGAGTTGCTCCATGCTTTTCAAGGAATGAATCATTACTGATGACCAACACATGGAGGGGGGTGGCCAAGGGCCCCCGAGGTTGTCTGACACTCAAGGATCAGCGTTATGAAAACAGACATCTTATAAATAATTATAAAAAAAATCTGTTCCATTCTTTTGCACTGACCCCAAGTGGGCAATCCAGCCCCTTAAAGATGGTCTTTCTCTGCTCAGTCAAAAATGGTATGAAAATGAAGCATTTGACAAAGAATTTGTAAGCTTTTGCAAAATACATTTTTCAAGCCCAACACAGAGTAGCTGCCTGACAAAGTCTTTGTGTGGCAGCAGTTATTATCATACAGAAAGGCCATTAGCTCTTCTTTTATGTTTTACCTTTTACAACTATTTATGAAATAACTGATTTTTGAGAAAGGAGCAAAAGGGAAAACCACACAGTGCTAATTACAGCAGGGCAAGAAGCTTTGCTATTAACTAGTAATAATTAGTTGTAACTTCCACCAAAAAGGCTGTGCTGGTCTACACCTAATTGGAAGATCCAACTCTCGGTGTTTTGCGTATAATTTAAAAAAAATGTTCAGTACATCTCTGTTGCACTGCCAAAAAGAGACATCAAGTCTATGCATTATGCAAAAGGTAAGTACTCTCTTGAGGAAAATGGGTGTTCTGTTAGTCTATATACTTCTTGCTAAAAGTACCTATTATAATGTTTTACATTGGTATTTTGCTTATTTTTATAAAGGTGCTTTTGCCTGTAAATCCTTTCTTTCTTCTGCATCCCTAACCAGACTTTCTCCAGCTACCTCTCGCATATCTCTTAGCTCTTTCTGCATGTACCAGCCAAGAAATTCTTGTCTCTTCCTGAGTCCCATGCAACTACTCCTGGGGCAGTGCTGCATGGCCTCTAGCAAACAAAAATACAGGATTTGCAACCACAGGGTGCCCTATCTGAAAGCACAAATGCAGCACTGTTTGGCTCTAGCTCCAGGGAAGCAGGCTGCAGAAGAGTGGCCTTGGGGAGACAAGCCAGGGCTGGTTAATAGCAAAGAGGATATTCCTCTGCTTCAGAATAGGCTCTGGGGCTTTGAGATGAGAGAAGATTCTAAATTTCCAGAAATGCAGACCGGTAATTTTAAGCAGTTCCTAGTCTTTGGTCCCCACTGGGTATAGCTACAAGCAAAATGCAGCAATATGTAGAGATAGCTGTGCTGCATTTAAACATGTTAACTCGGTAGCTCTGTAAGCACAGCAGCATGCAGCTCAGTGCAGGGCTAATTTACCCTGCTACTTGTTTAATGCCAGCTTGTATAATTCCACAGTGATTTGCAGTAGCCATACCCAATTTCCACATCAGTTGCAGCTGGTTATAGTCTTCTCACCTGTAACTGAGTTACATACTCTCCTTGTGCACTTGCAGTTTTAATGGCTGTGATCTGTAAAAGTGGCTAAGGCTGGATGGGGAAGGAGATTAAAATTCATGTTCTTCGGGTTGGTCTAGAACCCATCTATAAAGAAAAGACAAACTGTTGACATGAATCTAATTAGTGCATAAAACTGTCGTATGTCAGTTACTAAAGGGAAGGTCTGTGTTTAATTCTGTGCCAGTGTGGATTTATCTGCTGTACCCAGCCCTGCAACCAGAGGGGTTCTGTTCTGCACAGTGCTGTGTACCACTCCCACATTGGAGCAGCAGAAGTCAGGGCACAAAGCACCCAATGTGCATTTTCCTCCTCTGGCCTTACTAGTTATTAAAGCCTCTTCAGGAGCCAAATCCTTAAATCCTCCTTGCATAACTTGTACAAAACGCCCCACCCTCGTGCCTTCAACATCCACATCCTTACTCCTGTGTGTAGTTTCTCAAAGTTCATCATATAAGAAGGTACCATTAAGTATTGTGCTTCAAGTTACAAAGTGAAGGTAAAACAAAGTAATTCTGTCTATCAGACGAGCTCAGGAACACAACACTGGGAAAGGCTGTGCCCCTCAGCAGGCTGAGTCCGCTGTTAACAGCATTTCTCTTACTGCATCCAGCCATAGGAATAGAAAAGGCTAAGAGGGAAGGGCAATACCTCCTAAAGGGAATGGTCACTACAAAAATAATTAAGAAGTGCAAACTGACTCAGATGGCAAAGTCAAAACAAGGCAGCATTCAGCAGGGTAGAGCCTCCACAGAGCCCCACCAAGCAACTCACACAACCACGTGTCAGAGCCAGAGGCGACTCTGTGGCCCCCAACACAACCGAATGCCTCAGGACTCATACAAGGAGCCAGATGCTCTGTCTGGGAATCACTCTTCCACAGGTCAACATCAAGATCCCAGAACTGTCATTTTGAGAAGAGGCAGAGCAAGTACAACATGGTGACATAAAACAAAGGTATAACTGGACTATATTTAGGGTTGTTTGGTTGGGGTTTAATGCATTCAATTTTAAATAAAATTTAAATTATAATTTCTGATATACTTTTGCTTTTCTGCATGACTGGCTTTGCTTAGAAAAAGAAAAGTCTATGTCCTCTATGAATATTAAGAATGGGCCCCAATTACATTTTTCCCAGCACTGCTGCCTCAGGCTCAGGAACCCAAAGAAACCAGCCCCACATGCTCCTTTACAAAACAAACCCTCAGATCAGAGGCTGATTAGGCAAACAAACCCCTCCCTGTCCAGTCATGGAGATAGGCCAAGAGAAGAAACATTTACCTACCTCTCCGCCCTGTACTTCTTAGATAAGGTCTGAGCCATTCTTAATTTCAGTAATCAAGAAATGACAATTGCGAAATCTAACTCAAAGGCAATGTCCATCCTTGGAGGCATATTCATCTGGGAAAAACAAACTTTGAGCAGTCAAGTCACAAATGTCAACTTGTTTACCACCAAAAAAACCCCAAACCCTGATATTTTAAGAGGATCACAATTTAAAGGAGAGTGCCTGAAGTTTAACCTTACAAATTACTAATTTCTGAAGTGGCGTGTCCCCACATATTTTTCTGCCATTGTAAAATGCACAACAACTGATGTAGCCCCAGGAATGAAGCCTACATAAAAAATTAGGAAATTTAGGCAACTTAATCTATGGATTAAGCTATTTAATCTATAAATACCTAAGTTTCAATATTGGGAAGCAGCTGTAGCATGTTTGCTTCAGCTTTGTTGGGTCATTTTTGCCTTTGTAGCTTTGTGCTGCTGCGGCTCAGCACTCCAGTACACCGGGAAGAAATGCAGGATATCTTGCAAGAATGCAGGAGGTATCATGTATGTGGCATTTGGGCAAAATTTATTCATGTGCCACACTTGGGTTAAAAAGACTGCTTCCTCAATAATGGAACAACCTGGCCAACCTTCTTTGCATGAAGTAAAATATTGCTTTCCCACAATTATAGCTAGTATTTTGTGGGTTTGTGAGAACACATCTGGTGCCTATATGTTATACCAGACTGTAAGTAGAACTGCACAAAAGGGGATCTGGGGAGATGACACCCTCCAGCAGCTCCATCCAGCAGGTGGTACAACTGCCAGTGGTCTTTGCTCCAAATCCCACAAGAGGAAAGGAGAGATCCTTGTGTCCAAAATAGAAATATTCATCCTAGAAGCAAAAAGTGCTTTTGCTTTGGTATCCCCACAAGGATCCCCTCAAGTGACTCTGTAGCAGCAGGCTGAATCAGACTAGATCAGAACTGATGTGGCAGCAGTGACAGCACTGCCTGCTCAGGGCCAGCCGCAGCGGGATGCACACTGCCAAGCTGGACTGTGTGGCTGCATATTCAAATGGGGGCTGGCATCGTTCAATATTTTGCACCTGAGCAGACAGACAGAGGGGAAACATCCCTGACCATCACTGAATTTAACTGGATCTGTGTGTGTGCTTGGTGGGAGTGGGGACCATAAGCTTTTCTGTACCATTGCAATGACTGGACCTACAGACTGATCTATATGGGAGAAAACTTAAAGCAACTACAGCAGTCAAGCTGAAAAATGGTGAAAGAGAAGCAATTACTGGCAAATAATATGTGTCAATCTATCATAATGTGGAATAAATTTTATTACTATAATCACAATAAGAATGACAAATATAATTATTATCTTTTCTGTTGATATCCCCTGTAATATCCTCCAAACTAAGACATCATCCATAATTCTTGGTATTGCAAAACCACACAATTCACCTTTCAGTACAAAAATGAAGCAGGACGGTTGTGAAGTTGATCTTAGCATGAACTTCCAATGAACCACCTACACAAACTCCTAACATTTTCAGGTTCTTAAAAATGGAACTCCAACACCGATTTTAAATGCCAGATACAGCTTCAGAAACTCCAGACAGGTGCTCTGACATTTAGAGGTTTTTCATTGTTTCACTCATCACTTTACCTACAGTACCTACAGTAAATCTCCATGAAAACTGCATCTTTCATTGCAGTCACATCCCACCTATTTATGTGATGCCTTCAGAATATGGTATCAAATACCTAGGAAACACTGTAGGACCTTAACTTCATGTTCTGGACATAGTTTTCACATGTACACTTTAAGATATTTTAAGAAGGTCTTTCTCATCCTGAATTTACCTATCAGACACACAAAAGAATAAATGTGTGTGTATTTCAAATCCATGATACTTTCACTACTGTTTTATGCAGCACCAATCAGCTTTAAAAGGGTAATTACAAAACAGCAAGACTGAGAAGAAATCACAGTAATAAAACACTGATCCTGGAGTGTGAGAAGTGTCAACACACAGACAGTGGAAGATTGATACTAGCAAAGAAGCTGTTTTATGTGTTCTATGTTCATAATGTTACATAGTCACATCTCATGACTCAAATCAGCTTGAACTTGTCTGTGTGGGTGTCACACACAGGACTCTTTGAATACACAAATCCATAGATGCAGAGAGTTTGCCTGCAACAGCGCCATCTTTCCTTATTATGGATGTGTTGAGTGATCTGTGTTTGCAGAGTGCAGGGTTAGAGCGAGCGCTCCAACTGAAGGGCAGAAGCCCAAAGGATTTTGCTCCATCTCTGGTGGATCAGCTCCTATGTAATGCACTCTTGGTTTTGCTTTAGGCTATCAACCAGGCTGTGAATCAAGCTGAGGAGCAAGCCCTGTTTTGCTATTCCTGCTCTGGGTCACAATATCCAGCAGACAGATAGGAAGGGAAAGGTAACAACACTTTCACCCATGACAACTGACTCAATTTGGGGGTGTCAATCTGCGCCTTTAGCCCTACAGAAGGGGCCATTTACACCACCAGAGTTTTACTGATAATGACAGTATATTCAGGTAAGTATTTCACCCGGGGTAGCAGTTTATTAATTGCTTGTCCTGGCCTTGGTTATATTGCTGTATACAGAGACCAACTAACCACTGGTGATCCCTTAGCCTCAACATAGTTCAAGTGAGTATACAAAGCAATACATGGGATTCCAGTGCCCCCAGTATTAACTAAATCCTGCGTGTCTGTGAGTAGCATCAAATCCGCATCTTGCACACCAGTTAATTCAACTCAGAAGTGAGAATGCCTGATTCAGCACTGTCGGGTGATGACTCAGTGTTAGTGAACACAGAAATACACCCTTTGCACCATGTTAAAGCATGGTTGTGTGTCTATGCTGGAAGTAACTGCACCACAAGCAGAGACACAGCTATGTTAAACAGTAGCGTGCAGCAGCAGTGAAGCCAACAATCTGCACTGCAGCAGGCATGTGTCTTGTTTGAGCTTTCCTGTGCAAGGGAGACTGAAGCTCAGTTCCATAAACAGAAAGAACCTAAGTCATTTTGTGAGGTTTCAAACGCAGAGCTCTCCAATTTCAGGGAGGAAATGCTTCTATAAGATGTCTTGGAAGTTGATCACCTTTCCTTAAGTTATTTAAAGAGCACAACTTGCAATTGTGGACCCTTCCTTTGATAATCAAGACTCTTAGAGTTCCCCAAACACTTACATAGTGAATCAACCACAAGATATATCTGAAATGTGAAGGTGAAGTGTGGTTTAAGACTCATTCATCAGAAGGAATGCACTTAGATGGACAACACAGCAATCAAAAAAAAAAACCACAGCAAAAAACAGAACTGGAAAAATCAATTGTTCTGTCAATGCATAAATGGTAAAAGGGCTAAATTTCTGAACAGTAACTTGTTAGGAATAATAAGTTGGGCATGATCTTCATAAACTCAGTTCTACGGGTTAAATAATTTTAAGTTGAGCGTCATTGTCAATTCAAAGATATATTTGATTATTCTCTTTAGCTCACACTTTGTATTTCCTTGGCACTTTGCCAGAGTTAATTCTACTGTTAATTTGTGCTACCTGTTATGGACTTAACACAAATTTCACTGTACCTAGTGTTCTATCTATGTACCAAATTCCCAGTGTCAAATGATCATCTGGGAACCTCAGTATTCTTTAATCTTAAAAAAAAAAAAAAAAAAGGAAAGGGAACAAAAGAATATTTCCACCCTTCAACACTGTGATGAAAATTGATGACAAATTCTGAAACAGAAACCAAGTCTTGCCATTGCCCTAAAAAGTACTCAAGATATACTATTTAAAATCTAGTTATTTGGGAAACTTCACTCATGTTTTTTGAATGTTGGGAACCATAGAAATGTACTTTACTAATTTTAACTTTCAAGATAGCCTGGAATCTGAGCGATGCAGATTTTTTTCTGCCTCTGGTATCATTCATGGAAGATTCACAACTCCCTCCTTTGGTTTTCTATGCAGTTATTGTGTCCCTATTCTTGTTTCCTAGGTCAAGAGGACCACTTGTCTAGGGCTCCCAATTTGTCTAATGAAGTTGATGAAGCTGGCCTTTGGAGGAAGGAGAAGTCTTTAGAGATATTTTTTTATACGGATGGTTAATTTTAAGAAAAAAATTAATTTATTTAAAGACTCAAAATCAATGTGTATGAGACATAAAGCTATTCATTATCTGAATGTTCCTAAATATTTCTATTCCTATCCGTCTTTTTAAAAGGATGCCACAGCCATATCACTTCACTGTTCGATATTGCAAACCCACTTGCAGTTTTCAGCTCTTGAATATTCTTAATTTTTAACAATGAATGCTGGAAAATTTGTCTGTAATCACGGGGCTTAATTATATCACTGGTGAGCTGCATCCCTGACTCATGCCAGAATGTAACATAGCTCTCAAATGCGGGCAAACAGTATTCAATTGTATGTTGGAGGTGAGCAGAGAGGAGTTTAGAAAATAGGCTGTGGTGAACAAGAAATATAACAAAGGACAAAGAGGAGACAAGTATTTTGTGCAGCAGATGAACTGCCTGCAGACCATAGATTGGTGTTAAATCCTGAACTTTAGTGAGCGGGCGATGAGCTGGGTTCATCTAACACCAACAAACATGATATAGCTACAGGGTATTTCACCCTGGTTAAATACCAGATGAATTAAAGGCTGTTGCCAGCAGCTGTGATGAATGTCACTGGGATGCCATCTGATTGCTCTCTGGGTCTTGTGAGTGAAGTATGTCGGCTCCTTCTTTGTTAAGGTCAGCATGTATTTCTAATGGTTCATCTGCAGGGCTTTGCTGAAGGCACCAGTGAGAAAACAGGTGCTGGAAAATGTCTCTTTCATGCAGCACAGACTGAAACAAGCAGGACTGAATAGTGTCAGGAGGAACTTTTGCATCAAAATGTTTGCAGTGTGGAAACAAGACTCACAGATCAGGACATAAACTGACAGGCATTTGTGGGTGGGACAAACTTACTGCCCAAGAACAGGCTTTTTTATTTAACTTGCATAAACAAATAATTTTCCTTGAGTTACCTGATTCTGAAATTCAGAGAGACTTGCACAACTTTTATATAAAGGTGTCATCTTTACGACATCTTCATCAAAGGGCCAGAGGGAAAAATGAAGGAGCCCAAGGCAAAGATGCACGAGTTGCATATCACATCTCCAAAGGTCTCCATGTCACATGTTGATCTGAACCTGAATGGCACCAAAGTAAAGGGTGATGTGGATGTTTCCATTCCCATCATAGGAGCTGATTTGAAGGGTCTTGAACTAAAGCCCAAAGGGTTTTTTATTTTGCTGTGTAAAAATCCTACTATCTTAAGAGAAAAAAAAATAAAATTGCTGCATTTCAAATCCTGTGTTCAGTTTTGGTCCCCTCACTACAGCAAACACATTGAGGCACTAGAATGTGTTCAAAGAAGGGCAATGGAGCTGGTGAAGGGTCTGGAGCACAAGTCTTATGAGGAGCATCTGAGGTAGCTGGGGTAGTTTAGCTTGGAGAAAAGGAGGCTCAGGGGGGATCTTATCACTCTCTATGACTACGTGAAAGGAGGTTGTAGCCAGGTGGGAATCAATCTCCTCCCCCAGGTACCAAGGGATAGGACAAGAGGAAATGTCCTCAAGTTATGCCAGGGGAAGTTTAGATTGAATATTAGGAAAAATTTCTTTACTGAAAGAGTTGCTGAGCAGTGGAACAGGCTGCTCAGGGAAATGGTGCAGTCACAGTCCCTGGGGGTATTTAAAAGACGTGCAGGTGTAGCACTTGGGGACCTGGTTTAGTGGTGGACTTGGCAGTGCTGGGTTGGTGGTTGTAGTTCATGACCTCAAAGGTCTTTTCCAACCTAAACAGTCCTGTGACTCTATGATTCTCCTTCTTTCCTACTGAAAAGCTGCCTACATCAAAGGAAGAAAACATTAACAGAAAAAAAATAGTGGTAGCGCTGTAACCCACTTAAGTTTGAACAAATTAAAGGGAGAAGGTTGGATGTGATTATCTAGGGGTCTTTTCCAGCATTAACAATTCTATGATTCTGCGTTTAAAAATATCTCAAACTGAGAAAGGACCAATGTTTCCCTATTTTCTAGGCTTGCAAGGTGTTAAGTACTGGGTTTTGAGATAGTGATCCAGAGAAAGGATTATGAGCTTTTTAAAGCTCTCTGGGTGATTACCTAAATTAATCTCAGTGCTCCTATTCCTTTGTTCTTCTTTTGCACAGAATAAAGGTTGGCTTTCACAGTAACGTGAAATTTCAGGTCACTCACTTTCCAACCCATTCTTAGCTCTTTCTCCTTCAGTCTGTCTCTACAGAATACTGGCAGAGGAATAATTCCTAAATTTTTGTTGTAGTCAACAGTTGTGTAATGAAATAGGCACCGTACTGCATCTGATTGTTTCTCGATGAATAAATACCTAGATGTGCTCTTCCGGTGGGAACTTTCATTCACTTTTTTACAAAATATTTTTTAAAGGACATTTGGTCATTATGACCAACAAACCAAATTACCTAGCTGTCCCAATGGCAGGAAAATGTGTTGCAGTTAATTCCCACTCCTTGTTCACTAACAATCTCTTGAGGTAAGAGGGTAACTAAGACTTTGTCACCACCCAAGAGTAACCCTAGTCCTGGATGTCAATAACAGGTACAGATAAATACAGTCAAACTGGAGCTTGGATTGAGTGAGTGAACTCACTCATACCTGCCAACATCTATCATAAACAAAGTGATGGGAATCTGACCACACCCAGCACAGGGCTACTAGGCATGCTCTGTTGATTTGCTCATTAAGGTGAAAACTTTTCTGGATTTACTTTGCTTTCCGTGGATCAGCTTTGCTGCATGCATGCATGAACTCTGACACTCTCACACATGCTCTATATGCTCAGATCACACTGTTCCACATGTGCCCTGAATCCCCAGTGTCTGAGACATGTTGAAAAGCCACAGATGCTTCTCTGCATGTATGCAGTGATCACTTGTCTGGCCAACTGGCAATTGATTACTGCCAAAAGTGGGCACTGGCCTCCCTACAAGATGGTTAATGTTGCCATTTGGAATTAGAAACATCAGTGTAAGTCCCTTTACCTTCCTTTTGTCTTAGGTCTCTCTAATGTTAGGAGATCTAACAAGGGCAGAATGGGTTTATTTGAAGGCTCTTGAGGTGGTAACAAATTTGACCTGAAATAATTAGGATTAACTCTCACACACTTAGAAAACATCCACCCCACAACTTAAAATAATGGACATAATTTCATTGATATTTATAGGAGGACACACTCTTAGGGCTTGGTTTTATGAGACAGGAATGACTTTATACCAGATATTCTGAACAGATCCAACAGATCCTTGCTTACTTGATGTAAGCAAGTCTAATTCACTAAAATAGGAAAAAAACAGGTAAAAAAACCAAGATAGTTTTCTATAGTTACAGAGAATTAAATTGGCTCATGGGAGAGCCCAGTGACAGCTACAGCTGGAATAATGGAAGGGGCATGGACCAAGAGAAGTAGTAAGAGAAGAGTAAGTGTAGTCTAGCTACTCTATCATGGCAGCCACTCTGTGGCTTCAGCATGATACTGAGAAGTACCACAATGAATATGTGGCAGGAGATGGCCAGTTCAAAACCAAACCAGCACATTCTGAAGTAATGACACAGAAGGTTATTGCAAAACCTGTCATTTTACCAAATATTTACTGAAAAAAAAAAAAAGAAGAAACTCCAATTACATTTTATGAGCTCAAGCAAATGAGAAAAATGTATAACAGAAGATATTCCACCCTGAGCAAATACATAACTAAGGAAACCTCAGTTAGCACAAGCACTCTTTCCCACACAATGTCTCTTGACACAGGTGTTCTCTTCATCTCTTTCTCTGTTCTTCTGTCCCATCATGAAATAAAAGTGAAAGCTTCATAGCCCTGCCACTTCATCATGGCTTGTGCTGCAGTAAAAACAGAACTCAAGGTAAAGACAGACAAGTCAATACAAAATTACTGTCGTTAATTCTGCAAGACTCACATGTGACAAATGTCACCAGGGTCAATTCGAAGCAATGGATTTTTGCAATGGTGTGAAGTTAGATGTGTTCCCCAAACCAGGACTGGGCTCAAGAAGCCAGTTTTCACCTTCTCAACTCCAGTAAACTTTCACCAACACTCAATGAACAGATAGTGAACCATACATTTCAAGAGGAGATAAAGCTCACGCCACTTGACTTGATTTTGGGTGCTTCTCGTGCAGAACTTTTTCCGTGACAATTTACAGTCCTGGTGAGATTTTTGCCCTGCTTCTACAGCCACAGGGGCCAGACATGGGGCTGACAGTCACTGCAGCAACTGCCTTGATTCCCAGTCACACCAGTTCCTCCTTGCTCTAAGGCTGGGAATTACTGAATGCAACAGAAACTACCAAATTGATTCCTTACCAGTAGAGGTTGATAACAGTCAGTAGATTTGTGTGGGATTGACTCAGCACCTTTAAAACCAGACTGTGGTGGAGTGAAAGAATAATGCCATGTTACAGGACTTGGCCTTTCATTTAATTCTCTCCATTAAACTGTTAATTTACACTTTGAAGAATATTGACCCTGAATCCTGAAAGAAAACTACTAAGTACACATTTTAGTTTATCTTCACAGCACATAATTTCTATTTCTTTTTGACAGATGTGGGATAGTACTGACTTAAATTGCTTTCCTTCATACCTCTCACCTCTTTCTCAATTTTCCCCTATTCTTTCTCATTTACTCTCTTACCAGAAAAGGTGGGCTGGTACACATACACTGAAATGAGACCCAGGAGAGCTGATGTACCAGCAAGAACTCCTATCTATCACCTACAAATGAAGATACAAACTCCAGCCAAAGAGTCAAATAGGTGCTTGGGTCAATAGTGTCTTAAATCACTGTAAATAAATCCATCAGAGCCCACCTCTCAAAAGGTCTCAAACTTTTCCTTTCTTAACAGCTTCACTGCCTTCAAGTTATGTTACTTTCAGTATTTGTTTCTTAGTAAAGGTCATCACTAACAGAAAATGCAACCAATTTTTACTTTAAACGTTTGTCTGGTAATGATAGGCAAATCCCTTCAGTAGTTTCAGTGAGTTTGGAAACATCTGATATCTTTTTCAGTGTGCAACTTGTGTTTTTCCAGTTGGCTCTGATAGCACACTGAAAACCACAGCATTGCGAAGGTTCATGGTTTCAGAAATGATCTCTGATTTTTGGTGACTAAATTTTTGCATGCCCAGATGTGGAAATGGAGACTAGTTTCTCAAAGATGCTCATGCACTGTATCTCTGAGAAGAACCATGAGCTATACAAATCCTGTTGTTTGCCGTGTCCCATTTTCGGTCCAGACATCCATCCAGAATTAAGCCCTCAGCCTACACGTATGTAACAAGTATGTTATTAATACACATGCTTAAGAACAGGGCTTATTAGATCAGGAGCAGCATTCATTGCTTTGCAGAATCAAACTCACACTGTGCCAAGCTAAGCACGCACACACATGTTTTGCACTGTAGTGTGTTCTCAAAGCAGCATTGTTTAGTGTCTGCTTTTTCTATGACTAAACTGAGGGGACACTCTAACTATGAGTTACACAAACAAAAGAACATCTCATGAGGCTAACTATGGCTTACTAGCAAGTACCTGAAATGATCTGGAAAGAGGGTATATGGGGGCTGTGACGTACTAGGGACTTCTTATAAAATGATCCAATATAAGAAATTCCAGGCTTGTCTTCCTCCTGTGAGTTCTATCTTGTACAAAAATATTCTTGCATTAAAAGCAAACCAATACTGCAGTGAAAAACTCACAACTGATTCCCATCATGCTAGCTTTTAATTTACCTTTATTCCTTTGCTTTCAATATGCAAAAAAAGATGAAAAAGAATTAGTGAAGGAAAAAAAAAGGAAAGGAGAGAAACAATGAACTCCCATTCTACTCAAATATCTGTAGGTACCAAAGTTTTGAACTGAATGACACCACAGTGGAATCTAAAGTTGAAACATATCAAAAACTCCTGAGTAAGCAACAGAGATTCTTGTTTTCATACGAAATGACTCACTGGACTCTTAGGAATCAAATGGTGGAAGATTAAGCTTTTCTGAATCAGGAACCTACAGGAGTTATTTTGCCACTTGTTACATTATGCCGTGCCAAAGACAGAAGCTAAAGCACAAACATGAAAGAGTAAAGCAAAGACACTGGCACTGCAAAGCAGCACAGTGCTGATGCAAGAGGTTGGAAAACCAAAATATCTTTGAACTGGTAAAAGCAAAGAGAGGGAAATTTCTTTCTGACATATCTAATATAATAACAACTTCACTGTCTGATGGCTGTCTCTTCCTGAAAACAGTCTGCAGAAATGGGGTTGGGATGAGAGAGACAGGAAAAAAACAGTGAAAATACAAAAGATACAGGATTGGATTTTGCAGTGTATCCATTTTTGGTTTGATTTCATCCCACTGAAGCTCTTATAAAACCCCCATTAATTCAGCAGAGCAAAGCTGCAACAGAACTGTGTCCTTCCAAAAATTTGATTCTTAAAAGAAATCCAAATTAGAGACTGACAGGGCAGTAGGAGTCTCCAGTCAAAGAGCAAGGAAAAACAGCCTCTTTCTTATTGCCAGTGTAGAATTTTTATTTTTTTACTTCTGAAGAGGAACTAGCTCTCTGAAGTAGGTAATGGCAGTGAATCAGCACATTTACTAGGCAAGGCAAAAAAGAGGATCTTCACCTTTGCTGTCTGACTCTCTGAATTTTTGAGACAATTACTGCAGTTTGCTGTTTGTATAGAGAAAGTGTGGCCAGGAAGAAAAAGACTTCCTCTCCTGAAGACACGTGTTCTGAGAAGCTCTGATAAATTGAATATGCATAGCACAGAAGAGGCACTTGCAAAGTGTTAAGTAAATCACCCAACAAGTAACAAGGGAGGTGGGAAGAGGAAGAACGGAAGAATACAAGACAGACAGACTATAGGATAAATTAAAGCACACACAGAATGCCACAATGAATATGTACAATAATATTTATGCTATTTGGGTTTTTTTTTCCCACTAGAAGAATGTATTTCTTTCACAGTTTCCAAAGGCAGGCAGTGATTTTGATTAACCTTTCCACCTTTCCAGCTCAGTTAATTGAAATGAGAAAATGCTCCATATTAGTCTTACAATTAGTTTCTCTTTTAACATGAGATAATTTCATTTCAAATCCAAAAGTTTTAAATTTCCCACTTATTCAAATTTGTGTGTTTTCAGAATTTGTTCTTTAGCAGTATCTCATTCTGATTATCTTACATCCATGCAGAAGTCATTCTAGAATGGCAAGCTTTTCACTTAAATAAGGATTCAACTTGCTGAACCACTCAAATATGTTTCCTCTGACAGCTGCATTTGGTGCCCAAGACCTATGAAAAAGCAGGAACTTCCATAACGTAGCCTAGGTTTATTGTATTATAAAATTTAAGCATACCTCTCTGATTTTGTGACTGATAAGACTGAATGCTGAAATCAGCTTTAAGAGGAACTACAAGATTGCTGGAAATATGGGCAAATCTCGTGTCTGAGATGCTCTAATAGCTTGCCATCACTGGAAAGAAAAGATCTGCTTCCCCCTTTCTCTACTACTAACAGTACATCCCAACGCTATGTCACCTCTTCCAGCCTTACACTCCCACGCTGTGGCAGGAGCTCTGAAGCTAATTAGATTTACAAATTCAGCACTAAACTATTCATACTTTTGCTGCATAATGACCTATTGGTTCAGCAAGTTCAGCTGGTGCAGTATGGGATCAGGAGATCACCAAAGGTGGTGCAGAGTGGAAAGTATGCCAATAGGTCAGCTTCAGTGGTATCATATATCTTAAAAATAAGGTGTCTTTTTTAGGGTCTTGCTATCTTTAATACATATTTTTACTATCTTTAATTGCTAAGAGAGGACTCAGCCCTGGACCTGTTTTTCCTTTATCCGATGTACTCGACACCTTCATGTCCCTCTAGTCTCAGTGGGAGCAGAGGGAAGTTAGTGCTGGCAAGGACTCTGAGATTGCATGCATAGGATGTCTGTACTGACAGTAAACAGGGAAGCCACTGACAGAAGTACACTGCTCAGTGCCTTCTAAGCCCATCAACGTGTTATTTGTCCCACACTTTTATATGTCTCACGTTTGCTTGTTGTTTAAAAAAATAATACCCGTGGTCATCTCAAGCGTGGATATGACTGGGTTTTGTTGGTAACATGTTTGCACTTTGTTGGAGGAATCTCTGCCCAACTGAGGCTTTTTGTTGACTTCTCTTACACACAGCAGGTAGGCTAAAATCTTCGCACGTATCACCTATATTTAGCACCAAATTGACATGGAGGACTACATGACAGCAGGACAGCACTAGAAACTTCTGCTGGTAAAGCAGTGTGTAGCGTAGAGTTGGTTAGAGGTGTGATTTTAGTGCAGCATCGCTAACGTCAGCAGGAGTGCTAGCACGAACACAGTTAAAAAACTACTTCTTGCCTGTAAAAGCTTATTTCATTCAGGGAACTAATACAAAATGTAGCAAAAGGTGTTTTCCTGATAGAAGTTGGGGTGGACATCAATAGTGATCTCTACCAAGTGAGTGCACGGCTGTGATCACATTGTATCACAGAGGTGCATGTCTTGGACCAGTTCATACCCGCAGAGGAAAGGACAGGAGGGACAAAGCATTGTTAGTCCTGCTGGCAAAGCTACTCCTGGTCAAAGCTGTATCTTCCAGGGGGGAAGGCAACAGTAGGACTACACCAGAATCAGGTTTATGCAGGAAATTGGGCCTCAGTTTTGATATCTTGCCATTACCAGAACTCCACAGAACTCAGGTAGTGGAGCACTTGTGAAAGTTGAAATTGGAATATTTTGTGACAAGTTTTAGACACCTATGTTTGATATATATATATATATATGTTCTGAATAGCTGGATTCCCAAGTTTATCCACACAGAGATAGTCTGAGATACTTAAAGTACATTCATGACATCTCAAGAAATAAATAAGATGAATAGGTTGGAGGCTGAACCCTACTCTGTGTGTGTGTATGTGTATGTGAGAGAGAGAGAGAGAGAGGGAGGGAGGGAAGGAGGGAGAGAGAGAGAGAAAGGAGGAGAGAGATCCTTTTCCTCATAAGTGTGAAGGAAAGCTACCAACATACCACTTCACATAAATATCACGTTAAGCCCTACTGCTGTCAGGACTAATTGAAATTTACAGGATTGGTACTTGCAGTATTAACCCAGGAACTGTCAAGCTTCATTATTTCCAGTGGTGTCTGACAGTCTTGTCTTAACATTATGAAGTGTCAGTCTCTTTTCCCTTGATGATAGAGAAATAACATCTGCATTTCTCTGCCCAATAAGGCTAAAAGGGTATGAAAACTACTGTTATGGTCAGTATTTCAGTGTTTTCAGGATCACAATGGTCCAGTCATTTCTGTTGTCACAAATGCAAAGGGAAAAAAAAGCAACTCTGTTTACTTTATGTCTTTATCTTTCTCCGTTGAGCCAAATGAATACTACAATTACCCCTTAGCAGAAACAGTGCTACAGTTAACACTTTTGATTAAAACAGTATCTAGAAAAGTCCTTTCTTCCCTTGTTTACAGCTGACTGAAAGGACTGAGGGTAGCAAAAGGCAGACAGAGAAAAGCAGCGTTTTGTGTTCAGAGAGCTAAAAGCTGGGGCATTAAGTAGAGGCTGTATCCAAAACAAGCCCCCTTTATTGTATCAGGTTATGAAGTGCTGTCCACAGGGATGAATTTTGTGTCTTTAAAAAAAGAATGTTTTAACATGAGTTGAAGCCCAGTACAAAGTTCCCCACACAGATCTTTAACCATTAAAGCAACTACTGGCATCATTGATACCCCTGCCTTGCTGAGATGTTTACAGGGACAGATGTTCCTTGGTAAAAAAAGAGTGAATATATATATCTATATAAAAACAAAACCAAAAACTTGTACACACAAAACCCCAAACAAACAAAACCAAACAAACACAAACCACCAAAATAACCCCAAACCCCCAAACAAACAAAAAAAACCCCCAAAACAACTCCACCAAAAAATTCCTAGGCCTGAAATTCAAGAACTTGCAGACTAACTTTCTGACATTTCACTTAAAATTACACTGTCAGGTAGCAGCTCCAGATGGACTGAGCAGGGCCTCTGGGACCAATATGGATGGACAACTCCATCTTCCCCAGAAAGGAATAATTGGAGGTAGCATTATATATCCAACTATCTTTAAAACAGTTACCCCAAAATCTCGCTGCAGGAGTCAAGGAAATCTATCTCAAATGAAAGAAGTAGCAGTTGTATTTTCTCAGTTTAAACCCAAGTGATAAGATTTTGCTTCTAAAAGCCCATGCATAGATATGACCCACAGGACAGCCTTTTGAAAAAACAAGATTCCACTTCTCACCAGTGATGCATGCAACATAGAAAGGCAGAGAATGCAGCAACATACGCAGTAACAGTGCAAACCAGTTAAGCCGAAACAAAGTAAAATGTACCAGATCTGAACAAATTCCTCTCTCCAGACTGAGCCCATCAGTTTAATCACAGAATATTTCCATCTCTCATCTTCCCTCCTGCAGTTGCTTGTCTCGGCTCCTTTTTACCCTAATCTCAAACTGCAGTTGAGTGTGTGAACCTAAAAACAGTGGAGGATTTCGATTTAGCCTAACAGAGTCGGAGTTGGTTCCAGCAAGTCATGCTTATCTGTAACTGGGCCGTGACATGGCACTCACAAGAGAAGAGGGAACCAAAAGACTTGGGCCTGTTGTGATGTTTTACATGATAACTGTTGCAGAATGAACATCACCATCTACAGATTTATGTAACATGTAGAAATCATTAAAACCCAGTGGATCATTTTACCACCGCTCCATCAGATTACCTGAGATAATTGGTAGCTGCGAGTTATTAGTTTTTATTGTCATTATGTTCAATGCTCCTAGGCTTAATTAAGGTATTAATTTGAACGTACGTAGGCTAGCATCTATTCTCACATTCAATAGATAAGTGGCTAAAAGAATTAAAATCACTTATGTGATCATAAGTACAACAGACCTCATGTCTCTTTTCATAGTCATTCAGAACTGGTACGTTTTGAAATACTCAAAAAACTTTCTGAACAAAAACTGGATAGAGGTTCAATGAGGACAAAAAGTAGTTTGATGAAGCTAGGAGGAAAAACATATTTCTTGGTCCTCTTCCATCTCATTTTTTCAGCTCAAATAAAAGCACAAAAGCAAAGGTCAATGATTATCATTCTAGCTCCTGTTGACATAAACTCTCTATAAGTCCAAGAGTAATTGATAAAATCCTAAGTAAAGTCTGTGATTAGAATCACAGAAACAAGCGTAAGACACTCACCCAATCCATATATCCTCCTTACCAGCAGAAAGGTATCTATTTGACATTCAGGTCCTTGCTACTGGAGAAACCAGGAAAAGATAGAATAAAAGTGGAAGTCTGTTTAAAAAATGCACATTATGGGAAAGTCCTGCTCTACAAAGGCAAGTTGAACATTCATTTACATTGGAAGATATTAAAAGTTAAAAAAAGTGGAGCAATTTTTTTTCCCACGCAGGTTTTGGCTGGACTGTAGAACTGACACAGGAAGCCAACAAAGCAAGACCACAAGAAGATGCGGTAGTGGATTGGACTTTATTATACTGATATCAAGAGAACCCATGTATATCATTAACCAGTTATAAACCTCATTCACCAGAACTTAATTATTAGAGGATAAGATACACCTTAGTGTCATTCGCTGTCAGATACTGTATGTTGTGATCTAACTGTAGGTCTGATCTAGTAAAGCAATTTCTGTATTTCTTACTTGGCTGAAAAACTCAAGCTCATTCACACATTTTCTCATATGTGTATCCTTTTGATAATCATAAAGCAATTTACAGCATTTGAAAACCATCCATAAGTGAGGCTTTACTGGCACATACCTAATCCCACCTTTGGCATCTGTTGCAAATATTTTTCAGGATATGAACAATTAATGGTATAATTACAGCTTTCATGTTGGCTAATAGCTTTAATTCTGGGCAGACATTTGTATTGTAGATTTAGCAGTATTTAGCCTTGAAACAGACTGAAGTGTTATAAGCATTAGCTAGTAATTAATAGGTGTTTTGTTCATTGTAATGTTTAATAAACAACAGCAACAAAGCAAAAACCATGATCAAACAGCATTTCCTGAGTATCTTTCAGTAGCTCTGCAATGCTTACCTATCATATTTCTTTCCTATTTATATAAATTATATGAATGCATATACCATGGTATATGCTTGTATATCAGGAAGCTATAGGAAAAACCCCCACATGTTTAGGCTGCCAAATTCACTTGTGAAAAGCAAGAAGTCCAGGCAGAGGATGAAGACTATTTTCACTTGCAACAACAGAACAATTGGTTTGGAAAACAGAGCTTAATGTGTGAGCTGGCAGCTATCCAAGTATCCCAGAAAGATGTTCATTTTCTTTGCTCAGATGCTTCCCAGTCTCTTCCTGAACTCCTGGTTTATTGTGACAGTCGAAAGCCTCACAATCTAACCTCTCACCAGTTCTGGTGATTTGTTAGGAAACAATTTTCAGCTTAAGGTACACAAATAAGGGGATGTGGTTTTGATTCCACAAAACATAATTCTTAATTGTATGGATAAATTGTCTGTAAGATAGATGTTCAGGGACTATGGGTTTTTTGTGTACTTCCTTTCAGCTCTCATTCTCCATTTTGCTTTCACCTCTTTCTTTTTTTGCCTCATTCAAATGCCCACACTCCAGTGCGTCACTGTTCTCTGACAGGGTATGAATTTAAGACAAATTGGTAAGAATTTAAGACAAACACTGCTGATACTTTTCCTTAGCAGTGAATCTGATGGATTTCCTAATGGCTATTCCTATGATTTAGACTTTTTAAAATTTGTATATTACTGACATTTTGAAATATTGCTGTTTGTTATACACAAACTCATCCATTATCTGTTCACACATCAATATCCAATACCACACTGATTTTTGTCCTCTCCTGAAAGCCATGCATTAAGCTGAAAAAATTAACAGACATCTTCATTCTTGTGCAGTGAAACTCACAGGAAATCAGTTGCCAATAGAAGTAGAAAAAATAACTGCTTAAAAGTGTTAAAGATGCTAATTGAGTTCCAGTTAACTTGGCCTGGCTGGAAGCCAGCATATCTAGTAAGGGAGCAAAGATCTATGCACTACTTATATACTGCATATGCTTATCCTAATGACAAAAAGTGGTTTGGAAGAGGATCAATAGCAATGTGTGCTAAGTCATTTTTTTCTCCTATTATATCACTTTGCCTAATTCATTATTGTCTTATGAATAAATAATTATTATATTTAATGACCATGATTTAAAAAGGAAGAATGGGTAGAAAATTATGCACATGATAGGCAAGAATTTGTTGTAGCTGTGAAACTTCTCTAAGTACTGTTTTCAGTTACACACCTAAAAAAGACAGAGCAAAGTTAAGGAAATATGGAGAACAGCAAATAAAATAATTAAGTAGAGGGAGCTACTCCTTTGTGTGAGACTAAACAGGATGGAATTCCTCAAGTTAAACAGCAGATGGGTGAGGACTAGAGAACAGGTTTAGAAACTTATGATGGCAATAGACAAGGTGAGCGGTTATTCAACAAGTCCCAAACTTTTTGAACAAGGGAGACAACAAACAGGAGACCCACTTAGAAATTATTTTTAAAGTAATTAGTTTTAAACAACAGGAATGAGTCTCTGGACTCTATTGCCACAGGCAATTATATACAGAAGATATCAAGAGGTTCAAAGAGGTCTAGAGAATTCATGGACAACAGATCCATGAGCAGACACTGAAATAAATAGGCAGGGATGCATTCCCTAACATCTTTAATGAAGCAGTTGTGGATACTGGGGAAATTCTGAGGAAATGACTGCAGAGAGTAGCTAGTATTGCATGCTGTTCCCAAATAGCAACTGCAACTGTCACTATGGGGGAGAATACACTGGATAGGAAAAGGAGACCAAAAATCGCCCTTTTGGCTTAGACCACCTCTCCCACCATCATCACATCCTCTATGCTCAACCTGTGTCCTAATTTCTATATGCTTGTAACATTCCCAGCACACCAGGGACCTCTCTGTGCCAAACACTCATGGAATCAAAATAAACTTTAGGAAGGTACACACATGTCTACAGAAACTACACAACATGCTTGCTGAAGGCATAATGCACTTCCTAATTATTTGACAACATAATTTGTTCCAATTTTCTCCCCTCTTTTAAAATACAACAACTTTGCATCTAGAACTTTCAATAATGTATGTATTCTACCAGTGAGGCACGTCGAGTTAGATGTGATTAGAGGCGATAATGCCCTATAACCCTCAGGTTAAACTTAAAAAGGTAAAGCAAATACATCCCAACAGAACACCAGTGTTCGTTTAATAACTTCCTTTTATTTTTCTCTGCTGGAAGTCAATACTTTGCTATGGTAAATCGTGTATTTTATCCTCAAACTATAATAACATACAGATCCAAGGAAAGAAAATTATCCTCTATATAAAAGCGTAAAATTAGCAGCACGTGTCTGTACTATGATAATCAGAAATACTTAAAGTTGACCTCAAAGCAAAAATAGTTGGGTTTCTGCCCTTTTGTGTCTCTTAAGTATCTCTGGAGGGGATACAAAAAGTTGTCTTTTGTTTGTTTTCTGCATTAGAAATGCAGATGTTTTCTGCCTTGGAAGACTTGAGATCTAAGACATCACAAGAGTCATAAACCTGGAAGCAACTTGATTAAAAGTGAAGGATTCTTATGTTTCTTTGGCCTTGAATTTCACATGAAAACAAATGTGCAGAGCACTAGAATAAATGGTCATGGGAAAAGCAGTATGCATGCTTATCACTATATACAAGGTAGATAAATGGTTTATATACATTTATTCTCAGGTAAGCCATGGGCTTGACACTCATTTACGCACTCTACAGAGCCTGTACAGTTTTTCCATATTATTTTGGTAGACCTTACTCCTTCATCTATTCTTCTAAAAATGCAAGTTTATTTATTGGCCCATGTCACCAGATGATGGCATGTGCCCTTAAAAGGCTTGCTGCTTCATGAGCACGTTTTTCTAATGAACATGTAGCACTCCTCAAGGAAAACAGGAAACTAATAGAAAACCATCTCACCCTGTAGTTGTGCTACAGAGCTTACATGTTAAAAAAAAAAAGGTGTGTTTTCTGAAAGAATTTACAATTAATCTAGTTATGAATGCATATTGCCTATCTGCTTTTTTGTCTTTCTAGCATATTCTGCAGTAGATATTGTTATTCTTTTGTTTTTGATTGGTTGTTAGCTAGAAATTTTCGTTGTTTTCTGCTTTTTCCAATAGAAAAAATAAAAGCTGTTTTCTATTATTTTCAATTATCTTACAAACGATTACAACACAGCCTCTAGATTCTTACACCAGGACACATAACACTACCTTAATGCTATTCTTTCATCAGTGACTGTTTCTTGATAAAGAAAAAGTCTTTATCAAGACTGTGGTCTGTAACAATATCTACTGAGAAACCTGAACCTAGACTTACCAAATAAAATAATAGCCAGTATTCACAAACTAGCTAATTTCTGCAGATAGTCTTTCCTTGGTAATAGCAAGATCGTTGCTTCTCATCCCAAAAACAAGGGAAGAATTAGATCTTTAACCACTAAAGCATTTTCAACACAAGTTTAACCATGAGTAGCACCTTTTAAAATGCTCAAAATTTAAAAAAGAAAGGAGAAGTGTAGGTATGCTGCTGTAGTACAATTTGAATTTTTAAAAAATTTAAAAAGTGTCTTTACTTACTTAAGTGTCATTTTTCTGTTCCTATTTTAACCTCCAGTGAAATATCAGATTACACAAAGACCAGTAACACCTCTATGCCGAATCCTTCTCCAGCAGGGGATTGTTAAAACATTCCCTGAAACATCTAGTGACGTGATGTTCCCTGACTGTCCAAACGTAACACCATGCCGGCACTGCATCCTTGCGCTAGTGGAAGCTCCCACCGACCTCTCCCAGAACAATACCTTGGTCCTACCAGGCAGGAGGCTCCTGGTGACCGTTGAGTGCACTCTGATTTTACAGACTGTCATATGGCGAGATAGTGGTGGGTTTCAATGCCGCCACCTATTCAGTCAGCGCAGATGAACTAGAATCACCATTTCAGTTATATCATAGCTCGGGGCGAGAACATGTCACCCTCTTTATTTCCAGCTCGGAACAAGCTGCTTAGGCAGATGCTAACTGTGGTCCTCCCTGCCATGTTCTGTAGAGTGGCCTTTGTCTGGGTTAATTGAGCCCCCACTCCATTTAATAGCCTGTTGAAATCTTATTGAAACAGAGCTAGTGCCGCAGGTTAAATACATTGCAGTGCTCTTGTTAATCCCCTCATTAACGGAGCTGTAAAGCTTGTTGAGAGCTGTGAGTTTGCATATATTATCAGAGAGTTCTTCACTCAAGTGCTATCAATAAAATGACAAAGCCAGTTTGCAAATAGTGAAATCAACAGTGACACAAAGCTAGATACCTTAAAAAAATAAACAAGTTAATAACTGATAAATCTAATTTTCACACTTGGGGGATAAAAAAAAACAGGTTGAAGAATCTCTTTTTTTATTGGATGAACTTAAAACGTGAATTATGCAGACTCAATTACTTTCCTTGAGCAGAGAGAACAAGCAAAAAAACCACCACTTCAAGAGTGGCTTCTGGCTGAGATTTGGCTGTGACTGTTTAGAAGTAACTTAATGAGCCATGCATAGACTAGCTATACTTAGCAAACCCAAAGAAAACAAAGGAATTCATAATACAAGAAGTGAACTTAGATATAAAATACAATAGAACATATTGAGAAAGACTCCATACAGTCTCCAAAGGAAAAAGAAGCAGAGTAGGCCCTGGAAAAAAGAAGTTAAGAGCAACATTTAGCAGATCAAGGCTCTCTCACACTTTCCAGGAGGGGGAGCGGGAGGAGGGCCTTCCCCAACACATGCACAGAGAGATATGTCAAACAGCAATGAAAAAGGATTGCGTGGATGATAGTCACTAGGACACAAGAGAAGAACTCTGAGTAGGGGAGGCACCCACTAAAATCAAGGTGAGAGCACAGCCAAGCTACCTGGTGCTGATGCTGTTGCTGGTCTGAAACAACAATCTTCCTTCTATTAAGGAAGACAGAACCACCTGAAAATATACTTTTTGTATATTTATCTTTACCTTTTATCTGCATTGTAGGTATGATCCTTGGCAGATCAGAATGCCGTAGAGAAGCATGTAAGTAAAAGTAATGACTAACACCATCGAAACTCAACTGTTGTAGCTACAGTGTTGATTTAGTGCTGTTAAACTTTCCCCTCTCTGTCTCTGACCAGTGAATGCATATGTTTTAAGAAAGCTCACTAGGCTCATTTTAGAAGCATGATAACAACAGCCCAGGTCTTTATAGACACTTTGAGAAATTTGCTAAAATGTAATACGAATGCCTCTGGTCGCCCCTGATTTTCCACTTCTTGCTCTGAGTTGCTGTCCTATAAGAAAACCTGATTCACATTCTTTTCTTAACAGCTCCACCTACATAAACAGCTACAATTCTTACCAAGGTCTTCTTCAAAACTCTGGAATAAAGCATAGGCAAAATTTGCTCATCTTGCTAAAAGTCTACCCCCTCCATGCACACCAGTGACTGGACTGGATGATGACTTTAGTATAAGCAACTCTTCATGACATACTGAGAACCGTGTTTTCTTGAACACTTTCAAAACTCAACCCTGAATGTTTTCTTCTGAGAATGAATATTTTGCTCTTCCTAAACACCTCTTTTAAGTTAAATGAGGAACTATACACTACCATTTTTCCCTACCATTTTTTTTAAGCAGCCAGAAAGTGGGTTTTTGGGTTTGTTTGATTTTTCTTTCTTTACTCTTTTCTTTACTTCTTTACCTATCCCTATAAACTGTGTCCAGCTTGATGTAGATGCAGAATATTTCTTTTCCAAATCACCAGGATCCTATTTTTGCACAACAAAAAATTCTGAGAAAAATTGGACATGAGCTGACAATGTGCACTTACAGCACAGAAAGCCAATTGCATCCTAAGCAGCATCAGAAGGTGGCAAACAGGTCTAGGGAGGTGATTCTCCTGCTCTACTCTGCTCTAGTGAGACTTCACCGGCATCCATCTCCAGGGTCCTCAGCACAGGAACGGCATTGACCTTCTGGAGAGGGTCCAGAGAAGGGCCATGGAAGTGCTCAGAGAGCTGTGAAGAAAGGCTGAGAGAGCTGAGTTTACTCTATCTGGAGAAGAAATGGCTCTGGGAAGACCTTATTGTGGTCTTTCAATATATAAAGGGGGCTTATAAGAAAGATGGACAGAGAATTTTTACCAAGGCATGTAGTGATAGGACAAGGGGCAACAGTTTAAAGAGGTAGGACATAAGGAAGAAATATTTTCTGAGAGTGTGGTGAGATGCTGGAACAGGTCGACCATAGAAGCTGTGGATGCTCCATGCTTGTTCAAGGTCAGGTTGAACAGGCCTTTAAAGAATTGAACCTAGTGAAAGATGTCCCTGCCCATGGTAGGATGTTGGATTAGAAGATCTTTAAAGGTTTTTTCCAACTCAACCGTTCTATGATTCTAGAGAAAGAGTATAAAATTGGAAAGTGTTTGTTCTTTTGCTTTATCTAAGATCTTGATTTTTTCTTTCTTTGGCAATATTTAGACTTTAGTGATAGTAGTAACAGAAATGGTATTTTTGTCCAGTGCAATTGGCTTTTTTTTAAAGTTTAATTGTTGTCATCATGGGTTTTTTCACCACATCTCAAAATTTAGTCAACCTGAAGCAATTATGACACTCTTGAAAGCAATAATAACATAAATACCTTGTTATGTGTCCCCTGTTGCCAAGGTCTCATAAGCCAGTTTTTAATATCAAATATATAAGGCACTTGCACTCCTATTTTTCACCTGAGTTAGAAGCTGTGGTGGAAGAACAGGTAGTGCCCATGGTCAGGAAGCTCAACACAATGCTTGAGAGTTAGCAGGTCTGCAAGTGTATCTTGCAACAAATGATGTTAGGTTTTGTGAGTCTATACATTGTTTACCATCAAGGGTGTTATATTTAACATCCAAACCACAATGACTGTTTCTTACTGGTTGAATCACTATTCACCCAACTGCAGGTAGTGCTAATAACAGCTTCAGGTTCAGCTGTCTTACTCCAAGATCTTACTGCTTGCCTTGCTCTGCTGGAGACTTAGTGTCACATGGAGATGCCTTTACTAAGCTTAAGCAGCATAAAATGTATGTATGGCCATGAAACCACATAAATAGCAGACTGCTATTGCAAACTACATTAGTCACTCAGTCATTTCTGTGAATCTGCAGACAAGAGGATTGCTTCAGTGCACGCACAGAATACTCACAGTAACTCTCAGGATTTCTGCAGCATTTTCCACAGCAAAGGGCATTCCTCTTTTCTACAAGTCAACCTGGCAAACTGTTTTTTGCTAGACCTAGAAGAATGCATTTTGAAAATTTCCTTCATATATTTTTTTATTATTTATATAAAGGAAAACTTTCATATACCTTTCAGTTCTGTAGGCTGTCTGTAAAATTAAAAAAAAAAAAAAGAAGTGATAACTTAAGTGGAGAAAAGGATCCTTCACTACCTGGCACAGAGGGTGGAAGTTGCCAGTTTCCATTCCAATTTATACAACTGCTCTCAGGAGAAGGAACTCCCTTCCTTTCTGTTAAAAGTATACTGTTTAATAGTATTTCTAGTATTAAATAAAGCCTTTGGGTAGCAGCAAGTGACTCCCAGAACACTCATCAGAACTTGCATTTCTTGATCAAAATGGTGAATGTAAGACAACAATTTTTAGTGGAATTTCCTCTTATTTATCCTCCTATTTGCCTCTCAAAATGTATTCCACCAGAAACATTTTTCACTGTCTCTTTCACATATTGAGCTTGTAAACAGGCAGTGGCTGAATAAATATTCTACTGCTAGCAAGGGTCCAATGAATAACTGTCCATCTGTACAAAGCTTGCTTTGCTCCCCATGGATCTAAAATGGCACCTGTTAAACAACACACAGATGGGTTTTATGTTTGCCAGTTGATCTAAATAGGGATAGTCGTCTTATTGACGGTGATCCTTGGCTGGCCATAATGCTCAAAAGAACAAGGAAAATTTTGGCATAGGAATATTATTAATTTAGTTTAAAAAATATTTATTTATCTAGATTTGAGTAAAATGGCTTTTTATTTAATTTCTCCTTACTACTAGGCAAAACAAAATCGGCTTTTATCTGAAGAGGTGAATACCTAGCATTAATCAATAACTCAGGTTGTGAGTATTTCAGAAAAATCTCTTCAAACAGCAGCTTCCCTCTGAGGCTACAATAAGCAAAGAACATTGTCTGTTTGACTTTATCTAACCTACAATGCTTTTCCGGTCTAGAGAAGCCCATGTGATATGATACCCCTTCAGCGTTGTGTTCTACTGTCATACACCAATGCTTTATTGTTCAGTCTACTCACTCATCCAGTTAACATCCAGCCTTCCACTGTACACAGTTTCCATAATCTTACAACACATGAACACTGTCCTCTCTACTCAGTACTATGCTTTAGCTAAGCAACAGGGATTTGAAGGCCATGGTAACATGTTCCATTTTTTCTTTTAGCCAGTCAAGAGGAGCATTTACTGGGAAGAACTTGATTGACAGAAGAATAAGTTATTTCTTTATGCCACAGATTTTTAGTGTAAACCTGTCTGTATCTTTATTGAATTTCTTGTGTAGCTTGCTGGGAGTAAATTTTCACAGTAATGATGCAGGACATCAGTTTCACCTGGTATCCCTGCTTCATAGTATCAACCCTCCTCTCTCCCCACCAAAATGTCCAGTACACATCAACATCCTTGCTTACAAGCAGGGAAGTTGCCTTCCAGACTTGAATTAAGCATATGCTGAATTGGAAATAAACTGGAAATAATCTTAGCAACGAATGGGAATTTTTGGAAAGTGGTTTTGTTTGTTTGTTGGTTTTGAGATTGTTGTAGCTAAAAATCTTTTTATTTCCACATACAGCTGAAGAAAGAGACTTGCTTAGAGCACATTCAAATATATAATCAAGAGAATTAGGATTACCCTTCTCTGTAGCCTGAAGTTTCATTTGTGGATGAGCAGTTCTCCTTCATAGTTTGAGAGGTTTTTGGCCATTTTTGATGATCTCATGGTCAGAAGAGTGCTCCATATTATTTTTGTGTGTTCTTCAGGAACACTACCAAAACTAAGGTCATGTAATAATGTAATAATGAGTTTCAAACAGTTGATTTTGCACATTAGAAAAAGAAGAATTTCCATGTTGTACAGAACTTAGATCTACCATGCATTAAGAAAGAAAAGAAAGAAAGAAAGAAAGAAGAAAGAAGAAAGAAAGAAAGAAGAAAGAAAGAAAGAAAGAAAGAAAGAAAGAAGAAAGAAGAAAGAAAGAAGAAAGAAAGAAAGAAAGAAAGGCAAACAGCAATATTTATGTTCAAATGAACTTGAAAACACCATTGGGAAATTAAAGTTATTTCAGCACTTTTGCCCCTACAGAGGGAAAATAACTCAGTGAACTTTTCAGAACATTGGAACACCAGTCTCTCTGCCAAGCTCTTTCCCTCAAGGAAAAAATGTTCTAATGACATTGACTGTGTGTAGACTGCAGTTTTTAAGAAAGCCTTAAGACTGATTTAAACAGTTACTTCCCTCTACTTGGGTGTTGAATACCCCATGGGCACTTTGAAGTTCCCATGCATGATGATGGATGAATTTGGCTAGGCAGTCTTCTGGATTCACTGTTTTCCTTCGAAAAGCATTTGAATTATCTCTGACAACTCATCTGAGAAATCAGCTACTGCCTCCTATGTGATATGAAAATTATTCTAAAAATCTGATTTTCTTTTTAAGTCTTTTCCCTCAAAATCTTAAAGAAGGAAATCCATCAGCTAGGTTTGGAAATCGACAAGTTAGGTTTTCTGGCATAAACTCTTCAAGATCATTCAGAAATGGAGAGGCGAAGCTCGCAAGGACTGTCATCCACTAACGCCGTACACTTAGGCCAAAGATGAGTCATCTACTAATATACTGAGCACTAAGACCAAGAATCTCTTGTTAGGCATCTCTCTGTAAAATCAGAAAAGAGATTTGACTAAATATTGAAAAAAGAACAGCTAGAAAAAACATGAAGGAAAGTGAATTAATGAAGTACCAGGTCTTCACTTTTGATGTGCTAGTTGCTGGTTCTGTAAGGAAATATGTGTTGACCACTTGTACAGTAGGAGCTCACTGCAAATAATTTGTCTTGTCATATGCTGTGGAAGCCACAAAATGATCCCTATTAGCTGCAGTGCACAAAAATAGGGACAACAAACTTTTAACTGTTCCTGGGCAGGTACTGCTCCAGATCTCAGCGCCCCAGCAGAGCCTGTTGCATCAGGTCAGCACAGAACACGACAAGGCCTTGACTCCTCATCTCTCTGTTTCACTTGAGCAAATGTGTTAATAGATCTAATGCCATTTTATTTTCTCACTTTGGTTCTACAGAAAGTGACCAGACAACGAGTGTGAGGTCATTTTGGAAAAAGGAAGACTCTTGAGGTAAGGGTCATTTAAGAGGCAAGGTGCAAGAGTTCAGGATCTTGTCTCCCGGGAAAACTGAAGTTTGCACTCTGATTTCTACATTTTTACAAATTCCTTGTCATATCTCCACCTTTTTAGCCCATTTATCTTCTTTGCTAGAGTTCATCTCTTGCCAGTTTGGTGGCTGGGGAGAAGTGTCCAGCATTTGCAAAGGACGTGCAGTTGTCACTAGAGAAATGTAGGAAGAACACATCCATGACAGACCATAATTATCACATATAATTGTAGAGCTATTGTCCTCTTCAGAGCTAAATTCATTTTCTTCTGCGGAATAGAGATGCCCAAAGTTGCTCTAACCTGCTGGTGTAACTGCAAAGAGCTGCTGCTGCAACTGGACAGCCACAGGGGACAATGTCATGAGCTGTGCTTCTATGTTCCTGGACAGAGGTTGCAATTGGAGTTCTGTGGGAACTGTCATAGGAGCAGCCTTTCTGGCAGGATCTCCAGGAGGATGAATCTACTTATTCTGGAGTCGCTTTTCAACAGCGGATTTGTCTTGGCTAGTAATTAACCATCAGAACAAATCTCAGCTGTCTGCAACAACTTCTTCCTAGTTTTACTCCTTTTTTTTTTGCTAACTGCACATTCCCAAAATCTTTGCTCATTCCAAGCTCCAGTAGGTACTCTGGATGAGTGGCTACTCATCCAGAAGAGAAAGGTCTCTTTACAGCCTCATTTCCAGAAGTAGTGGAAAAGTCAAGTTAGATTGTTCCACTGTAGTATGAAGGATATTGGTTTTATTTGAAAGGGTCAAACTGAGTCAGAGAATGCTACCAGGACTCTCTGCTCTAAATCCAAAACCATCTAGCAGAGAAGGAAAGACTTCTGAGTGCAGCCATCATCTTCCATGTGCAAATACTCACCATCCCAGGAGGAGGAGAGTAAGATTGGCCATTTTGTGAGAGTGCCAAAAAGACAGAAGACCATCTGGTGCCATAGACTAATCTAACAGCACTGAAGTCAATACAGCCTGGTTGGTATACAATACATAAGGCTTCCTTACAGACAGATTAGTCCCTGTAGTCAGGAGAGACTGGACATTACGTTATCTACTCTAGAGAAGCAAACACTGACAGGCTGCAAGAGACAAGCTGGCAACAGGGCCCTCAGAGAGAGCAGTGAATAGGAAACAGATCACAGATAGATTTGTTTGGGATTAAGAATTTTGAAAAAGAAAGTGGCTGAATGTATTAGACTCGGCTGCAAATTGGTGTGTGTAAATTCCTGCCTGTCATAACTTAAGATGTGTTATCATTTGTACAGGTAGTTTGCAGAAGTGTAAAGTTGTTATGAAGATAATGTGGAAAGAAAGGGAGTAAACTGTGAGATTCGAATCTAAAGAGTAAAAGGTTAGTGCCAACACATGCAATCACACCAGCATAACCCAATGTCTCAGTGGTCTGTTGTGTTCATTGCATTAAATGTAATAGTGCCCTGTGCTTATACAAACATTCAGTACTGAAAGTCAGTACATTTATACACACAATATGTCACTTTTCTGAGTGGGAGAACAGGATTGACTGCCACACTTGGGGACTGAAACACAGTCAGTGTTGTACAAGCAGTCAGGTGAAAATGTATGCAGTCATCCAGTCAATTGGAGACCAATAGTTTGCTTTCAATAGCTGGTAAATTATTTGCATTGGCGACTATAAAATACTTAGAATAAAATGAGATCTATACACTCTGAGCTCTGCAAAGGAACTAATCTGTTAAAATACTTTGAGTGAGTCAGTAGTATAGTTGTGGTGTTGTAGGTAAAGGAGAAGGCTGACATAAGTGATGAAGGTCTCTGTTCCTTGGTACAAACCCTTACTGAAGAGCAACTAAAGAAGCTAAGTAGGCAACGAGGAGAAGGAAGAAGAGATAAAGTAGTCACACAAATCAAAAATGGTGAAGTAATAAGAAACAAAAAGAAAGAAAAATAGTTGCTATGGCATAAGGTTATCTGTGGTGTGCCACAAGGTTCCATCCTCGGGCATCTGTTGTTTATCAACTATCTGGAACATGTTTTGCTGACATTCCAAAATTATTTAAGTAGATCAAGACCAGAGAAACTGTGAAAAACTTTGGAGGTCTTAAGCAAGTTGAGTGAATAGAAAACATGATAGCAAATGAAACCAAATGCTGGCAAGTCTCTTTGGAACACTTTAAAGGAAATCACTGGAACTGCTCACTTTCCTGGCTTCTGAACTGTCTGTAACTCAGAAAAAGACTCAACAAACACTGTACCTAGCTTGAAGAGACCATTTTTCATGAAGAAGCAATGGTAGAAAAAGCAAGCAGTTACTGGGCTATGCACAAAATATAATGGTAAGAGAACAGAAATATAATAATATATCTCTGTGTATTGCAATTTGGTTAACTAAAAAAATGTCTTGTCATCTGGAACACTGCACAATTTTAATTAAAATTAAAAGATTAAAAGTAGTAGAAACTCACTGACAGACTCTCCTGTGTTTGCCTTAGACAAAAGGCAAGTAAGTGGGGGCACACAAAAACAATCATAATAATAAATAACACTTTCTTAGTACAAGAACAAGGGGGCATTCACTGAAATGGAAATTTAGTGGTAATTTCAAAGTGACAATAGGAAACTCTTTCACACAAAGCAAAATTATATATAATTATAATTATAACGTTAAATATTGCACAACAGATAATTTCAGGGACATATAACAACCAGCAATTAGGGCTTTTGGAAGCACACTCTTCTACACAGTTAACCAACTCCCTGGAAATATACTGCCAGTCTTCTTGTAGTTTCTTTGACATATCTAGTACTAACTACTGTTCAGGGTAGGACAATATACATTAGATCTGATGTACTGTGGACACTTCCATGGATAAAAATTATTAGTACTGTATGGAGTGCGTATTGACATTGAAGCTATCTGTTGAATGATTTTATTTTATTTCAAAACTTCGTGGCTTGATCTGTTTCCACTGTTGTGGTTGGCAACTAAGTACCACGTAGCTATTCACTCACATGCCACACATTGGGGGAAAAAACCTATGGGTTAAGAACAGTTTAATAATTGACATAAAGTAAAATATAACAACAACAAAAATAATAATAATGAATAAAAGGGGGAAAAAGAGGAATAAAACACAAGAAAAACAAGCGATGAACACTAGAATTGCTTACCACCCACTGACTGATGCCCAGCTCATCCCTGAGCACGCTAGCTGCCTTCTCAGTACCTACTTTTCCCCTCCTTGGCTTGTAGATAGTCAGCATACAGAGCTAACACAGATTTATAAGATGGTATTGATTCAATCAATACTGCCTTGAATTCTGTGCCAAGGCTTATGAGTAGAAGCAGTGGAAAGACACTCCTGTCCAGCAAATCTTATTCCTGTACAGGGGACTTTGCTGTCCCCACATGCATTACTGAAGTGTGGATGTAAGCCAGAGTAGAAAATGATCAGCTGAAATGGCAGGAGGGGGTGGATCATAATCTTTTTTTGCAGAAGTGTCCAATTTTTTTCTGGAATGTTGTCTTCATGTCATATCTTTAAAATCTCTGCTATTGACACTTAGCCAAAACAGCCTGTTGTACAGCATATCCTATATCAGCTTCTTGTAGTCACATCTTCAGGGCACTCTTCTGTGAAACAACTTAAAAATGGATATTGGTCATATCATATATGGTCATGGAGCACATTCAGCAGTTGTGGTCCTTACTCCAAAAACGCTGTGCAAAGTAAAAATAATAACAGAGATGTCAAAATATATTCATATTAGTAATCTTTGCCAACAACTCGGATTCTGTGTTGTGTCCTGCTTTAAATATCACTGTGTTCATTAAGACCTGCAAAGAGCAGGAAGTCTTGCTTAAACTTTAAACAAAATCATGGAATAATTTAGGTTGCTGATGGGCCAGCCTAAAGGTTGCCTGAAAGATCAACAGTAAGACCTGACTTGTAAGTTAGATCACGTTGCTCAGGGCTTTGACCAGACATGTTCTGAATATCATCAAGGATGGAAATTCCATTATTGGTCTGAGCCCCTGTTCCAGTGTTTGCCACCTTTACTGTGTTCTTCTCAATAGCCTTCTACAACATAGGCATTTGTAATGATCTTTTTGACTCTTCCCTGGATTTGCTCCTCCGTGTCACAGAATCACAGTACGACTGTGTTTGGAAGTGATCTCTTAGGGTCATCTGATCCAATGCTCAAGCAAGGCCACCACAACTTCTCTGAGCATGCTATGTCAGTGCTCAGTCACCCTTTCAGTGAAAAAATGATTTTTTGTATTCAGAGGGACCTTTATATGTTTCCATGGGTGCCCATCACCTCTTGTCCTGTTGTTGGGTACCACCGGAAAGAGGCTGTCTCTGTTCTTGCACCTTCCCATGAGGTTTTGGTATGCATTGTGAAGATGCCCCATATACACTGGTAAGATGTGCACTGTAACAAAGTTTCTTGTACCACAGTGCCTTCCAGAAGTGATCTTGCAGGTACCAAGTAGTGGGGGACAATCATTTTCCTCAGTCTGCTCTCCACTGTTCTACTGATGTGGTATGGGGTTAGCACTCATCAGCTCACTGTTGGCTCATATTTAAGGACCTGAATGTCATACATACACATATGACCACTTAGACAGTCATAACATGGTGAGAACACCGAAATCTTACCATTAGCCCACACTCATTTACTGTGAAATATCTTGGAGTTGTTGGAAAGAACTACAGCACATAGGCAAAATACATACACATCACACACGCTGATGAATACCATATATAATGCCTTAGTTTTTACATTCTTTGTATTGCAGTGATGACCTGCAAAAATAGAAATCATGATTCACAACAAATTCTGAAAAAAAGACCCTGGAAACAGTAGTGTTTTGCAATGTACTAGGATGTATTTGAGAAAAAAACAAACACCAAAACCCAACCAAACAAAAACAGTCAAACAAACCAAACCAAACCAAAAACTCAACAAATCATCTGTGGATTAACAGACTAACCAATAGTATCTTCTTTCAGCACTGTGTGATGTTACATGTGCTTCCACGTGAAGTACGAGATCCAGGCAGTATCAGTACTTGAATGACATACAAGGATTTAGTGTAGAACTGTCTTGGTCTATAAAGAAAGAAGAAGTCAGCTCTGCTGATGGTATCTTTTAGGAAATTGAGTGGAGAATCAGGCCTGTAAATTTGAAACCTTGAAAAGGTTTTGAAAAGGATATGCTTGCTGAAGTTGCAGAAGCAGAGAGACTGAAAGAAGCCTGCAAGGAAGACAGATGGTTCCTGTGTGGTCATGCAGAAGGAGAAGGTGGCAAGACTTGTTGATGCTGCAGGAGGAGAGGATTTAAAGAGAGGAACATCTGTAAATATCCCAAATGTTTGGATGCCAGAGCAGAGACTGCCAAACAACTGATGTTCATTCTCTTATGTATTTATTAATTGACTTTATATGCAAATCTACTGCACAGCAGGAGGAAAGTACATGATGAAAATGAAGTCAAAATCAGGACTGTGATACAACGTGAGGAAGAATGGTGTGACAAAAAAGAAGATACTATCAAAACAAATATATACTGAATAAATATATGCTGTGCTATGTGCAAGTTTGAAGAGGTATGAAAATCAGGCAAGAAGACAAACTTCTTTCAAGGCATTTCAAATTCTGCGTCATCTTTAAACATGAGCCCACAGATGTATAAAAATGAATAGGGAATTTCATCTCTCTGATCTTTTGCTATATTCTTTTATCTATTAAGTCAACAGATAAGTAACATTTTCTTCCAGCTTGTATTATAAACACTGGTTTCTAGTTCTTTTAATTCTTACCAAGAAACTGAAGTGCATACTTCATCATAGTGGTGGCAACATTAATCAGTGGGTGACACTGTGCACCAGACAGTGCATAATAGAAACAGATAAAAAAGAACAGTAGAAAAATCAGCAATCCAGTCAAAATGATTATCCATATTTTAAGAGTAAAACTTTTTCTGTAACTGCTAACAAACACAATGGTCAGCAAAATGATATCGCCAAGTGCTGATAATTTTGGTTTAAATGAATTTCATTGTATGTGTTTTCGTTTCTATTTTATATGTTTTTAAATGGATTTGCAGAAAATAGAAGTACAGACATCTATGTGCTTTTTTCCTTCACAGATTTAATACACTCCCTGTGCAGGTCACTTCAGAGATGGGCAAAAGTCAAGGAGTGAAAAAATGTCACGTTTAATTAGAACTATGAAGATAGCAGTGGTGAAGTAGACTCCTCCAAAGCTGTTGAGTTGAAACTATTACGTAAAAAAGGGCTATATTCTAAGACAGACTGGTATGACTGGGAGTCATGCTGGTGTAAACCTGGAGAGACTAAAATCCAGGACTGTCCAAAAGCATACCTTTCATTCTGTAATTTTCTTGAGACTAAGTTCCTAAGCAATATATACTGAAACATACACCAACAGTAGAGTTATTTGTGACTACTACAGGAATGAAACTAGAATCCTGTCCTGAGAACTACAAATATTCCTGCTGAGTCTCTTTTCTTGTGATGGAAACAGATGGTTGATACATCAAGGCCAGATTTTAATCTCAGTTGCAATCATGTAAGTCTGAAGCTGTTTTGCTGAAGTCTTTGCAGGGGCTTGTTTACACAATAGAAAGTGGTCAGTGGCTTAAGGTATTCCCAATCCCCATCTTGTTTTCATTGGCATGCTGTCCCCTCAGGGATTTGGGTTAAAATAAAACAATTAATAAAACATGACTTTTTCAGCTTGGATCAACTCCCTGATTTAATCCACAAAAGTGACTCCCAGCCACTTGCACCACTACAACTTGGAGGGTGATGTCCCATGACAAACACCAGAGCAGCTGGGACAGGAAAACTATTTGGTCAACAAACATGAAACTGCAGTCTCAGGAGGTTAGCAATGATCAGAGGACTAACACAGTGATGTAAAGCAAGAACTCAGGCTAGGAAAGGAAGAGAACAAGTTAGAAGTTACTTTGCTAGGTTAGAGGTTACTAAATTGTATATACCTGGTGAAATTTACTATTGCCTAGAGCTCATAGGGAACTTGATAAAGTAATTTAAAGCCATTAGCAAATATTTTTTACAACCTCAACTATACAAGGGGATCTAAAAGACTGGAAATAAGTAACCACAATGCTGGCTTGTATGGGGAGAAAGAAGAGCTGATAATCACTTTAACCCAACACATGTGTAGGCAGTCATGCTTTGTCCCACACATCTGTCCATCTCCCTAGTGTTAGCACTGGTATTTTTGCTGCTGTGTGGTAAACCAGGCCAAGGAACTTATTGGTCTGAAAACTCTTCCCACCTCCCTCTGTACTCCTCTTTTCAAAACTGTGTTAGTTCTGCTAGAACAAATCCTTAATTTTACTTAGTGTATGGCTATGTAGACAGCAAGGCCATGCAAGAAACAGCATGCAAATGATGTGCAAGGAGGAAAACAGGCCAGCCCAAGCTTACTTTGGTAACATAACCACGCAATCATACTGCTGGCCAGCCTAACTCGGCACAACTGATAATCACATCCAGTGTTTACAAGCCCAGGATCTAATAAAGAAAAAAGCAACAGCTACAATATATTTGTTCAGATTAAATCAGGTAAGACCAACCCAATTTCCATCTCTGGCAAATAATGGACCTCTTAGCAACTCTTGGTACCTTTGCTATAATTGAATGTCACTTGTATTCTGCCTCTGTGACATTCTTGTAAACCAGGCAGGGCAATGTGGCCTGGACAACTAACTGCTAGGTGGGTATGCTTAGATGTCTGTTCTTTGTGATCAAAGCTGGAACTTAAAATGATGAATCTGCATGTGAACTATGAACAAAATCAAATGAAAATGCCACCATCAACACAGAGAGAACCATTTCAACATTATCATATGGGAGCATCTTTTATTATAGTCAGGAGCTAGAAACAACAGACTTTCTTTATATTACTTTCATTTGTGACAGAGATATAAAGACTAAAAAACTGACAGAATTAAATTTTCTGTGTTTGGAGAACTGGCATTTCTTTTTTTCCTGGCTTATAATTCAACTGTCTTAGAACTGTGCCACTGCTGGTATTGCTTCCCTGTGACTGAGGTTGTATCAATCATGTCCCAAGGGAATTCAGTAGGAAAGAACCACAGTGAGTTAAGATGGAACTGGGACTTCTGTTTCTTCCACAACAACTTAAACTTCATGTGCTAAGCAATAACGGAACTGACATACCCACTGGAGTCTAGTTCTATAGCTATATACTTAATTATATAGAAAAGTACTTATATTTTATGGTTTAAATAAGACTTTTAAACTATACTACTATTTTTAATTATTATAACACATTTGTCTTTCATACAAATAAGCAGATTTATTTTTTGTATTGACATTTGAAGGAGACATTATGATCACTGTATTGATGTGACTGGTATCTTTATCTACTTGGGGAATTAGTTCTTTTCATCACATTTCTAAAATGTCTGAGGAAGTTTTATACAAAGTAGAAATAATACCATCCACTTAAACCAAGAATGAACTTGAACATTTTTCTAATCACTACATTAGAAACCCCTGTCTCTGAAATGCAGAGTATCTTCTGGAATTGACATGTATATTCCAAATCTGTGGTATGAGTTTGATTATCTCTGCTTTTTATATTTCTGAAATGAAGAAATCGCCTTTCTGTATCAACATAATTAAAGCTCAATCTATTTTTGTTTGTTTCCTTATTAAATAATCACTTAAATTCTAACTTCTTTAACATGGGATCAATGAGTTGGTAATTTTTGTTTCATGAATTCTGGTCTATCTTGACTGTTAGGTGGCATATAGGCAATATTTTACTTCAGCACTATTTAGAGCTCTATAGCTATTTGATCTGATTAATCTGTGAATCCACCTACATTTAAGCATTTTACATATAAAAACCAGCTGCATTTGAGGGTTTTTTTTTAAACCATAAAATATCCCTAGACTAACAGTTAAATATTCTAAGCCCTGCTATATAAAAAACGGACAAAATGGTCTAAAACTCTCCTGAATATCACATTTTGCTAAACCCATCAGAAACAGAGTGTTCTAGCTAGTTTCCTCCTTGGTTCCTCTGATAAATACAGTAATCTGCAAGGGTATTTCCAGGACAAAAACCAGTTGTGAGTAGCTAGAATTACCACAGCTGAGAAAAAGATCCCCATGAAGCATTCAAAAATGGTATAAGGATTTAATGTAAACTTGCATATTAACAGCTGAACACATGTATCCTTGTACTGATGTGTTGCATTTGTGTTAATCTCTGAAGTGGTACAAGCTGCAAGACAGCAAAGGTACCTTAGCTGAAGACATTTCCATCAGATTTGTAAGTGTGCTGCTAAATATCTCTCAGATGAAAAATAACATGTTTTTATATTGCACACATGCTAGACTCAGTAGAGAGACTGTGAATGATATCATGAGTCACATGAAATGTATTCAAACTGCTTTCTCTGTAAAATCAGTATGTCCCTGCCAGCTCATCATTTACCAAGCAGCTTTCTCACTGGGGTTGCTTTATTAGGTCTGAGTCATTTGTTGTGGGTGAAGTTTTGCATGTGAAACTACCTTCAGTATCAGGAAAAAAGTGTCTCCAATATGAAACCCATATATATCTACCATTCCTTTCAAAATACCAAGTTGTTAATTTTGTACGGGTGCACACTATTCTGTGTGACATAAAGCAAATTAATATAAGGCAATTCCCCAGGGATTTTGTACTGTGAAATGATACCATTTCTCAGTTATAACAGGTATATGAAAATAGCTTTTCTTTACTAATTGGTTTTGCGCTGGTGTGTCTAGATGAGGAACCAATTCTTTTCTGAGAATCATTTCATATCACCTCTTTTTGCCCTGCACATACTTACAATCTGAAACCTAAAAAGAAACTTTTGGAGACCAGAGCAGCTATGGTAGCAAAACTCAATGTCTGCTCATGTCCACAGTGCACAGAGCCTGCAATACCTTCCTAAGGCACAATGGTGAGTATGGTCTGCAAACTCCTTCCATTTCCATGGATCAGAATCCACACAGGAGACCCCCAGGGGAGCAAGCTCTGACTTTCTCAGAGCACATGAGCTCTGTCACAGCCGCATAGCAGGTAAACTGAGAGACAACACACAGAGCTGACAAAAGGTAAAAAGTACAGTTCCATGTTGATTGAATGTTGCCCAGCCACGGCCACAACAAAGTGTGATTCTCACAAAGATGCCTAAGTGCACTTATGGTGTCTACTTTACTAAGGTTAAAAAAAAAAAGGATGAAAGCCAGCTCCCGTTGAAGTCAGGTGGAGCTTTGGCACTGACAACTGAATCAGCATTTCACCCTAAGACATCTCCGTCACAGGCTGGCAAGGAAGATCAGGAGCTTTAGGACTCTGCCATCTCTCTAGTCTTCATTTAGCAGGAAGTTAGACCCAGTCTCGTGAAGAACTGCAGCTGCAGGATGCAGCTGGCACCTCAGTTTCTCACTCTGTTCCACTGACAACTCTAAAGAGACGAATTCAGTAAAATATGACTGACCAATTTCACCAGTTTCTAAGGAATTTACTTGGAAAATGCATGAACTGCAGCACCACTTGGGTCAAGTCACTGATTCCTCTGCTCACAAAGCTCTGTTTTCCCTTTTACCAGTGCCACATCATTCTATGTTTCATTAGTAAAAGAAAAACAATCTTATGAACAGTTTTCTAAGCATTAACCTGCCTTGCATCCTTTCACTTTAACTAATGCTAGCAGAACTGGTATTGTCCATTTGTAAGGCAATATGAAGTTTACTTATTAGCATTTGACCTTAAAGTGTCCCACAAATCTCCCATGAAACACTGTTTTATCAGTCGTGTTTCAGAATGCCAGGATTTCTCCCCCACATTGTTTTTCTCCCTGTTAACTGTATTAATACAACACGGTATTTTTTTAATCTTGTGATTTCTGGTGTCTCCTGCAGATGAAGAGTGTGAGCACACTGCTGTTTTTATCTTGCCTGAAGCTAAATAATTAACAATTATGTTGCACATGGCAATTACACTGCACCATATACTTTTAAAGGGCTGTGCAAATGTTAATCTGGCTTCATGAATGTCAGTTTTTACAACTTAAATCAGGTTACACCTGGTTAGTACTTTGAATAGAGCCCTTCCCTCTTGCCTCCCCAAATCCCCGAAGTTCAGAGGGAAGTTATTTGAGAGATTCAATGGATAGCGCTATCCAGAAAGAGGGGAAACAATTTCAGAATGCAAACTTTTTGCATATTAAAAAGGCTCTCATTTTCATGGAATTATACTAAGCCTGCTTTTTTCAATGCCATTTTAAAAAGCTTCTTGGAACAGTAAGAAAACTGTGTTTCCATATCATAAATCAATATTAACAAACAAAATACAATCGGTTTAGATTAACATGTGTGGAAAAGAACTTCCACCCCACAAAAAAAAAATCAACATAGAGAGGAGGGAAGGCAATTTACTTCACTGATTATTTTCGTTTTCAATCTACATTTTTTCTTGTAACACTTCATGATGGCATCACTTCCTGAGTGCCATTGACAAGTTGAAGATACACTGATATCAGCACAACCAGGTGGCCTCTTTCATGTGAAGCACAAAACCAATATCTGAACCACTAATTAGTTCCCTCAACATTTTTGATAATGGTATCAATGGAAATAGTAATATTAATTACAAGTAAGGGTCTTTTTTTCACCTGAGTTCTTCTACAATTCAAAATTATACAAACACAAGGATGGAAAAAGGATGGAAAAAGTACAGTGCTGTTCTTAAAAACCCACCCACAAACCCAACCCAATGGATTTAAAATAAACATATCTTTAGAGTTATCACTGGAATTTTCAGATTTTGTCTTAATTAGCAATTCAGACTGATGGTAATTTTTCTATCCAGTTATTCATGTTTACTGCTTAGAGCAACCTGTGCCATTCTTTATACACCTAAAGTCACACGCTTCCATAAAAAATGAAATGGTTAATGAAGTTGAAAATTAATGGCATTAGATCTCCAAGCTGATACTGCATTGAAATTAATGGGATATTTCTGACTTCTCAGAGATGCAATTGCAGAAGGGTAAAAGAGCTTCATTACGATGCTTGGTATTTCTTTTCTGGTTTTGCTTCCTCACGACTCCAAACAGTTCTAGCACTGCCTACATTTTAAACAGATGAGGGTCACATACAAACTGGAACAGAAGGGAATGGAGTTTCAGAGTTTTTCTTTGTAACTGTACAATCAAGTTCTCAGTTATTCCAAGGGGTTTTAACGTGAATGAGACTGAAATCCTTACAGTTGATTTTTGCTTTAATGAAAACCTAAATTCTGGAGCACAGATGGCAGTTGAAAAAAAAGAAGAAAAAGAAACAGCATGACAACCGACTGTAAGGCAACTCACTCTAGTCCTTGGATAAGGGTCATTTTGAAGTGTTTTCCAATATTGCTATATATTACTAACAGTTCCATTGTACCAGGAAATGTGATGAGACTAATAAACAGCCTTTATATGAACAGAACACTTTTCAAACTTCCCCTTAAAATGAAAATTTCTATGCAGATTCAATTTTTTATGGTTTCTAGGGCATGTTGTAGGGCTCATTTAATTCCATCCATACAGTTTTATATGGTCATATATTTTATTTTATTTTATTAAAAACAAAGATGAGTTAAAATACCAGACGCATTATTTTGCCTCTTTTGAAAATCTGAAATAAGAGGTGTGAAATTCTGCCATTCTAATTCGGTTGTTACACTTTCAAACTTTAAGAATCCAGTTTTCACTTTGTTTCAAAAGCCAGACTTGTCCAAATCACTTGCAATCACGAAGTGTTCCAGGCACACAGGTTGGGAAACTAAAGTGCTTTTAACAGCTGCGTCCCAAGTTCAGAATATAGGTCTCTGTGTGCCTTGTTAGCCCTGAGGAGGGAAGCAGGGACTTCAACATTTTGGCTATGTCTTCTACTGTTTGCCTTTTACTGTCACAGTGGCTGCTGCTGCTGCTGCTGTGGATGACATCTGATGTTGACATCAGACATTTGGGAGATAGAACAGACTTTCAATATCTGCGCTCAGTCAGTGGGAGAAAAAGCCTTCACAAGAGGCATCACAAAAGGAGATAATCTGCTCCTCCTCCTCTTCAACCTTCCATCACCCTCTCCTGCAAAGACTGAAAAGCTTCAGAGGAAGGTAGGCTAATGAGTCACCCCTGAGGCCCACTTTTAATTCATTTATGCTCTACCTAAGGGGAGTCTCTGTGAGCACAACTGATAATGTAAATAAATAATTTCTATTTTGCACAAAATTCATATTTATTGAAGTAATTCTAAATATTGCAAGTAAGCAACCAGATACTGACATTTCCTGTTTTGTGAACAGAGAAAGACTTGTAGGTGATGTGATGGTTGGAGACGTAGAGATCACAAAATGATGATTTTCGATTCTCTGAGAAGTTAGGAGGAGAGTCAGTAACTGCTAACTTGGACTTCCATAAATCAGACTTTGGCCTGTTTAGGAACCTAGTTGAAAGAACCCCTTGGGAAGAAGTCCTAAAGGACAAATAAGTCCAGGATGGCTGGACATTCTTAAAGAAGGAAATCCTAAGGGTGCAGGAAAAGGCCATCCCCATGTGCCAGAAGAGAAGCCAGCAGGGGAGAAGACTAGCCTGGCTTAACAGAATGCTGGTAGCTAGGAAAAAAGGAGAGCTTATGACCTTTGGAAGAAGGTGCAGACAACTCAGGACGACTACAAGGATGTTGTGAGGTTATGCAGGGAGAAAACCAAAAGGGCTAAAGCCCAACTAGAATTTAATCTGGCTACTGTTATAAAAGACAATTAAAATGTTTCTATAAATACATCATCAACAAAAGGAAGACTAAGGAGAATCTCTATCCTTTACTGGCTGTGGGGGGAGACATAATGACAAAGAATGAGGAAAAGGCTGAGGTACTTAATGCCTTATTTGTCTCAATTTTTAATAACAAGACTAGTTATTCTCTGGGTACCCAGCCCCCTGAGCTGGAAGACGGACAGAGAGCCAAATGAAGCTCCCATAATCCAAGAGGAAATGTTTAGTGACCTGTTACCCACTTAGACATATCTATGCAGCTGGATGGGATCCACTCAAGGATACTGAGGGCGCTGGTGAAAGTGCTCATCGAGTCACTTTGAATCATTTCCCAGCAGTCCTGGCTAACTGGGGAGGTCCTGGTTGACTGGAAGTTAGCAAATGTAATGCCCATCTACAAGATGGTCTGGAATAAGGATCTGGGGAACTACAGATCTGTGAGCCTCACCTCGGTGATGGGGAAGGTCATTGGGGAGATCATCCTGTGTGCCGTCAGACAGCATGTACAGGACAACCAGGGGATCAGACTCTCTCAGGATAGCTTTATGAAAGGCAGTTCCTACTTGACCAACCTTATCTCTTTCTGTGACAGGGTGACTGATTTAGTGAATGAGGGAAAGGCTGTGGATGTTGTCTACCTGGACTTTAGTAATGTCTTTGACACCACTTCCCACAGCATTCTCTGGAAGAAACTGGTTACTCATGGCTTGAACAGGTGCACTGTTTGCTGGGTAAAAAACTGTCTGGATGGTCAAGCCCAGAGAGTGGTGGTGAATGGAGTTACAGTCAGTTGGTAGCCAGCCAAAGTGGTGTTCCTTAGGAATCAGTGTTGAGGCCAGTCCTGTTTCATATCTTTATTGATGATCTGGACGAGGGGATCGAGTGCACCCTCAGCCAGTTTGCAGATGACACCAAGTTGGGTGGGAGTGTTGAACTGCTGGAGGTTAGGAAGACTCTAGAGAGGGATGTGGACAGGCTGGATCAATGGGCCGAGGCCAACTGCATGATGTTCAGCAAAGTAAAGTGCTGGGTCCTGCACTTGGATCACAGCAGCCCCATGCAGTGCTATAGGCTTGGGGAAGAGTGGCTGGAAAGCTGCCTGGGGGAAAAGGACCTGGGAGTGTCGGATGGCAGTCAACTGAATGCGAGCCAGCAGTGCGCTCAGGTGGCCAAGAAGGCCAATGGCATCCTGGCTTGGATCAGAAATGGTGTGACCATCACGACTAAGGCAGTGATTGTTCTCCTGTACTCTGCACTGGTGAGGTCACACCTTGAGTCCTGTGTCCAGTTTTGGGCTCCTCACTACAAGAAAGACATTGAGGAGCTGGAGCGTGTCCAGAGAAGGGCAACAGAGCTGGTGAAGTGTCTGAAGCACAGGTCTTATGAGGAGCAGCTGAGGGAGCTGGGGTAGTTTAGCCTGGAGAAAAGTAGGCTCGGGGGAATCTTTTCGCTCTCTGCAGCTACCTGAAAGGAGGTTGTAGCCGGGTGGGATTCAGTCTCTTCTCTAGGTAACAAGTGATAGGTCAAGAGTCAATGGCCTATTGTGCCAGGGGAGGTTTAGACTGGATATTTGGAAAAATTTCTTCAGTTAAGGGTTACCAAGCATTGAGACAAGCTACCCAGGAAGTGGTGGTTTTGCCATTCTTGGGGGTATTTAAAAGATGTGCAGATGTACCTCTAGGGGACCTGGTTTAGTGGTGGACCTGGAAGTGTTGGGTTGACAGTTGTAGTTTGTGATCTCAAAGGTCTTTTCTAACCTAAGCAATGCTATGGCTCTATGATTCTCATTCTTTCTGACTGAAAAATCGCCTACATCAAAAGAAGAAAACATAAACAGAAAAAAAAATAGCAGTAGCACTGTAACCTATTTAAGTTTGAACAAGTTGAAGGGAGAACTACCACAAGATTTTCTTTACTGTCCTATACTTAATATGTGAAAATGTATTGAATACAGGACTTCTTGAGGCACAGAGTTTGCAGAGAGCTTGATGCTGCAATCCTTACGTCTGTTATAGAGAATCTACCTACCTGCAACGGATCAAGCAATTTGTATCTATGAGTGTTGTTCAACATAGGAGCTACTACAGTCTGATCAAGCTTTATTTTCTTAATTACTAAACTTAATTAAAAACTGAAAAAGCAAGCACTGTAAAACAATTGAATTTGCTAATATTAACTCTTCTTTAACTATATTCAGTATTAATATGATACAAGCCTATTCGAGTTGGAAGGCTTCCTAATATTTCTGTAAAATTTTAAATATTAAACACTTCAGAAACATAACAATGCTTGTTCTAATAAGAATGAGTTGAGTTAGGAACAAGAAGGAGTAAGAAAAATGAGTTTTTGCAGAAATATGGTAAACATATGCTCCATTCTTTCCAAAATGCCATTGTGCAAACTATTTGGAGGGGCAGGCTGCTGGATTTGGTGTTGATTGCTGCAACAGATTTATTGTCTTTCAAACTTATGTCAGCTGCAGCAAAACAAAGAAGTATGTCAGTATGTTAAATTACAAATATTTTTCCATTTTAAAAAAGTGTTTCAGCACTAGTTAAAAGTTCAAGTCCTCAGATTTTTTATATCTCTCAATTCATCTATATCCCTCTTCAGTACTCTCAACACGTATTTCCAGTCAGGATAGATACACAGTTCTGCTGCACATCATTGAGTCAAAATATTCAACATTTGGTGATAAGTCAAAGAGATTTTTTTTTCCAGAGGGAACTCTGCAGTTTTATTTTGAGAGAGAATAGGAATGAAAGGGGAATCCCAGAAATTCCCCTCCCATTAGCTCTGTGCTTTAAGTATTATTAACACTTTCATTTTCTCACTCCTACTCTCACCATTTGAATCTGGGTCATAACAGCATGCCTACCCTTCAGTACTCTGAGTGGGTGGTTGTTTTGGCTGGCGCTAAGGCATACTTGCTTTGTGACACAGAGTGCCCTTATGGTGACACATACCTGTCCTTTTCAGTTAATTTTCATACTTTTTTTTTTTTAAAATCAACTTGTTTATTACAAAAGACAGACTAAAGAGTGGAATTTGTGTTATTTGGTATTTATATTGTTTTAACAATGTGTGAAAGGAAAACCTATGAAATATTTTAGTCTATTCTTTTCACAACACTGGACTATTCCCTAGAGCATCTTTTCTTTTCCCTTATCAGATACCTTTTCCTAACATACTTTGATACATGCCCTACCCTCAAATACTACAACTCATGCCTGAAGTCTCAGGTTGGGTCTCTAGTACTACATTCTTAAAATCCCACATGAAGAATCTGCTGAGATAGAATTAAATTATAGTAGCAATTAAATTCATTTAGTGCCAGGCTGCTTATGTAAATAAAATGTCAGACCTATAAGAACTCCTACATGAAAAGAAAAATGGGACCAGAAAAGATATGTGAAATAAGACTGATCTTCAAATTTCCCTGCTTTCAAAACAACAAAATCAAGAGCTGGTGCATGAAAGGTGATGTGCAGCAGAATAGGAATGACACTTGTAGATTTATGTCTTTCCAAAGCCAAAGACCAAAAGGTCTCCTATTGACTCTCCATGTGTCCAGTTGTGATGCTTCTTTCTATCCTCTTTGAGGGGTGGAAAGAGTCTGTGAGCAAATAATTCTGGACTTTTAGAAAAGGTGCAGAAAGATGAGATGCTGTTTTTCTAAACTAAAACACTGACCATTCTGAGTGCGATTCCAGTGAAGATAAAGAAATGATTATTCTGTGTGGTTCTGTCATACCTTCCCAGTTATTGTGAAATCAACATTAATTAATTGGAAAATATTCCAAAAAGCTGCTATTTTAAAAGTTCTCTGAAATCAGTACCAACAACCTGTTAAAATAATTCACATCTGTTTTTTTTTAGCTAACATAACAAGTAGAGACAAACTGCTTGTCTAGTTATTAAATACAATACTAAAACAATACCAAAATTATATAAATATATGAATACTGTTTTCTTTTACTGTTATTGCCACGAAACAAATGCAGCATTTGCAACCTGGGTGATTAGCACCAGGACTGTTCTTTCTAAATTGCAAGCAAGTATCTCCATGCCACCCTTTTTCTTTGCATCTAATTAAGGCTAATGCATATTGCCCTACAAGAATTTGCAAGCTGTACCGAGAAATAATGCAGTGTTAGTTTTGTAATTTAGTGCACAGGGCACATTTGTGCTAAAGCTCTGTAAACTGGGCCCGTGGTCAAAAGGAGCAATTAGCACTTTGTTAGTATGCAATGATGTACTAATCTACACAGTCCCCAAAAGCAATTGTCTATTCCTTTTGCCCTCATGTACAAATTTTCTACAGTATGTACCGCTCTGCCCTTAAAATAGCCCATCACAACACAGTTGCTGCAAAAAAAAGATTTCCTGTGATTAGAATCTATGTGTCAATTAGAATTTGTTTATTGGAAAAAAACCGTGTTGTTCCATTAATCCCTTTTTCTGTGTTGAGATAGCTGCATAGTTCTCTGAAACTGTTAAACAGCTAGAATTGTTCCGTTAAAGAGCAAAAGGGGGTCAAATTTAGGTGACAGAATATTTCTATCTGAACCTCTTGTAAAGCTTGCTCCTAACTAAAAATAAACTGTTGCAAGCTGCGATCTCCAGAAAAATACGCCTGGTGCTACAAGTGGCTAGATGGTAAAAATTATAGAAACTATCAATAACACTGACAACTGTCAGTGGACTAAACCCTAATATTCAGTGAGTGTTCCATATCCCCCTCTTGTGGTTGATATGTAAAGGATGTGAGTCTATCGTGGGTTCCGGTTAAATTAACATTTACTATAGATGGCCTTTGTGATAGTCACCAGAGATAGTCCACAGTGAGGGCTACAAAAATCAAGGAGGAAAACAAGACATATAACCAAACATCTGAGGGTGACTAGTGCTTGTTGTTAAAGGCCTAGTTTCAGAGGCTGTTTTCCAAACATCAGGATCATTACAAGGTATCTCAGCTGCGGCACCCACCAGCCAAAACACCTTCAGTCACTAATCATTTTGGAAAACCTCAGTAGTGCGATATGTACCAGCCCATTAAGAGGGTACAGGCTGAGCATCCTCTCCTCTAAGTTGTCTAAAACCAATCTAAGACTACAGTTTTACATTTACCCAGCAAAACTTACAAGGCTGACAGCATCTACTACAGGGTTACAATCTCCAAAAAGGGTAATGGAAAACTAGGATGTTAGCTCCCCTGGACTAATGCAGAAATTTAATCCTCAAGTTAAAGGAGAAAATAAAAAAGCAAGCTGTATGAACCGACAGCACAGCTCTTTGGCTCTTCAGACTAGAACAATGGGCACACTCTGGGATTTGACAGAATAAAGGGATGAACAGTGCAATGGTTTATGTATAAATATCATTACTTAAACTACTTGCAACACTGTATAAACTAATATAATTCCTTCTAATCTTCAGAAAGAAAGAAATTAGGGATGATGGCTAAGGAGATAGAGTCTCTTGTGACTTGGGATGAGACTATTTAGATCAACTTTAATGTATAGAATACTCTAACATTATAAAATCTATTAACGGTTCTGTTACACAGCAAAAATGGATCTACTAAGGTCATATCAACTACTTGTCCACCTCATTCAATTCCTTGTGCAAGCAGCAGTACCTGATTCATTTGATTTCCTCCATCTGTCTTTCTGTTTCCCCAGTTCAGCACTCCAGGACACCACCTTTTGCAAAGAATGCTTTAAATTTGCTCTGGAAAGAAAATATAGTAGCTTGGATGTTATCCAACAAGGCTAGGCATAGACAGAATTTCAGAGGTTCTTTGCTTGGTTTGCTTTTAAGCTGTGAAAAAGTTTATGCAGCTATCTGAAATATTTGTAACAGTACTGAATTAGTTTTCGTTACTTCATTTAGCTTTCATTGTCAATGAGTTTTGTAACAGAACAGTGGTAGGTGAGGAGTAGATAATATGTTAACAAGAAGGCTGTTCCTGTCTCTACTTAGTGTCAGCACCTGCCATTTGGGATTCTCTCCAAAATTTGTGTTCTGTTTGTGAGAATACTGAAAAACAATGAAGAGGGTTACTGAGAATTCTGGTTCTCCTTGTCTACGCTTACATTTCTGGATTTAGCAAACTAATAAAAAAAAAATAAATGATCATATGAAACTGCAAGTTTTCAGACATGTTATCTGAAGTAGATAGATAAAGATCTGCCAAAGATCCAGCATTTGAACATATTGTTTAATATTCATGCAGGAAAATTTAAACTGATTATGTTCCAAAAATATTATTTAAAATATGATTTTGACAAAAATTGTGAATTGCTCATCTGCTTAAACTTTTTTATTTAAATAAAATAACATATTTTAATATATGTTGCCATCACGCTGTTATAAACATTGGAAATTATTAACACTGGAAGCATATTAAAAATTTAAACTGTTTCACCATCTGTGCAGTTTGTTTATTTTTCACATTTCATTCAACTTGGACAGTGAAAATAAATTAGTTTGTTATTCTCTTTCACTCTTGTGCACTAGCACAATGATTCCGTGTTTCTGCTGAAAACAGTGCAAGGGTATATTTATCTCCGAACTGCCATATCAAAAAATGCTGTTTTCATATAGTTCAAAATAAATAAATAAGCACCTAATTAAACATAAACCCAAACACAAATAACCTGACTTTATTAAAACAATTACATGATTGGCCCATTGTTTCAGATTTTTATGTTTGTAACTTTTCCCAACATAGTACAGGCAAATCAGGGCTTGCACAGTTAGTGTATATCTATGTGTTGTACTATTTGTCTTTTGCAAAAAGGTTGTTGGTTAACTGGGACAAAAGGATGCCTGAAGTGTGATGTTAAGGTGCACTTGTCTTTGGTAACACATTCTATGCTACCTCTATGTGATGAATGCAAGACAAGTATGGATACTTTTTTATAGGCCCACCTTCATGCAGAATGTCTTGCCCACCTAACTGTTTTTATTTAAAAACACTAGACTCTTTAGCTGCAAAATCACTGAAGATGAAAACAAGTTTCAAGATCCAGATTTACCACAGAGAAGAGTGATTCCAGCTCTGCTGTCCTGTTACAATTTTGCTGCTCAGTTGGAGTATCTCAAAGACATTCTTGTTCCATAATAAAATGATGAAAAACTAGAAACAACTGAATCCTGACTTGATGTTCCCTCTCACAAAGAGAGGTCACATCCCAAGGTCATTTAGTCCCTCAGAATCTGACAGAGGAGCAACTCCCAACTGAATCACTTAAATTATAGCATGAAAACCAAAAATAAATCTGTTTTATTAGCATCAACAAACACCTCCTTCATTGCATGTTCTCAGGCACAATTGCTAGAAATCAGTGTCATCTCTAAGCTGGAATACATTCCATGCATTCCTCGTACAGTATTTCCTAAATCATGCCACAATCATCCCACATTTATTTATTCCAAGCCTGGATTCAGTGGCAAAGGTATAAGACTGAGATTTTTGTTTATTCTCAAAGTAAAACAAAATAAATCCAATTTCCTATTATGTGAAACTTCAGATTGTTAGACTTCCTTACTTACCTCTTGGTTACACTTCTCCTGGACAATTTCCACCAACCACTCCACTGTTATCCACTGACTAGCTGCAGTGTTCAAGGGAACTTTTTAAGTCTATAATGAAAGAGGCGGAAAAAAAGAAAAAAAGTTAAACTTCTTCTAAACTAATCATGTTTTTCTTGGTAATTGACTCTGTGTGGATCACACAGTGACTGGAGCAGTCACTCTCCCCCAGTAACATCACAGTGAATCAGGATAATGAGAAAGACTAAGGAATAAAAGAGAAAAAAAAATATGACTTAGAAGGAACATTTAAAAAACTTTAAAATTACATCTTTGTGAATGTGATATAGACATGAAGAACAGGTATAACCAAATTGGACTTGTATTACATATGAACCTGACCAGATAGATATGTTTTATGCTTTCATTTGCCCTCTAATTTTGACAAGAATTCCCTTGCATGGTAATTGCCTGGGGTTTGAAAGATCTGACACACAATATTCATGGTAATCAGTTTCACTAATAGTTCTCCACTCTTGTTTTTCAAGGAAAAAAAAAAAATCACACTTTTCAGAGACATAATTTTCTTACTCGCTTCCTCGGGGGGTATTAAAATGTTAAGTCCTTTATTCCTTACCTTTGATGAGTCTGGAATGGATTGTGAATGTGATATTGCAAATTGGCAGAAAGATCTTATTTTGTCTGAATTTTTGAATCATCCTCTCTCAAAGAGTTTAATCAAACCCGTCACTCTTATGAAGACTGACATGGCCAACAAGTGTGCTGCTGAACTGCAACCTGCCAGCAACTCCTACCGTAAATGCACTTGAAAACCTGGATTTTCTATTGATTCCAACTTGGTTTTTCTATGAGATGATTTCTGTAGCTGGACAACATCGATATTTCTGTCAGAAAGGTTATACTGCATGTGTTGATCATGTCCAATTTAGAAAACATTGAAGTGACAATAATGGGGTTATTTGAACATTTACTGTTGAACACTGAGAAACAATGTATTTGCTGATGTCAAGGAAGACTCCATACATGCTCAGACACCAGTAAGTGCAGAAATAATTTATCTATCCTTCCACGAACACTTGGGAAGGGCTTTTTCATTCTTAGCTCAAAAGAGCCTTGGGCTCAAAAATAAGTGGTCAAATACACTCGGAAACTGATATTCAGAACTAAGCTGTGCTTTACTACAATTCATACTGTAAAGTGAGTGATTTTTATTTTCTTCCTCTCCATAGGTTTGGTTTGCAAGCACATATTCCCGTGTTCTTCTCTCCTTTCTATGAATGTTGCACTTTTCCTGCTGCATTCAGCAGCATAGCTTACTCAGATCACAGCTGGTCATTTTAGAGCACTGGGAAGATTCTGAATCCTCCACCCATAACTAAAGGTTAGATTTTTGAAAGAAAGGTGAGAATTAGGTAAGCAGGTGTCACTGAGTTCAGTGGGGCTTGAACAGGTAACTCACTTCACCTCCAGTAGTAACTCAAGACTGGAATTTGGGAAATTTTTCTTGGGCAACACGCTGTAGGGAGTTTTGTCAGGACTGTATCTTTACAATACCATCCTTTACCAAATCTGAATGGCATCAGACCAGTTCCAAGGGCTTGTTTGCTACATTATATTTCCTGAATGTAAGTAAGCAAGAACAAAGGAGTCTGTATAAAGTGGAAAGAATAAAAATGTCCAAAAAGAACAGTGGCTCAGCAAGTATCTGTGGGTATGAAGGCTATAATAATATTAAAAAGATAAATGTTTTCAAATCAATCCAGTCAAGTGCCTATTAAAAAAAAGAAAAATAGAAAAAAAAAAAAAGGAAAAGCTCTCTTTTTTCCTCAGCTGTGGTGGTGCAGCACCTGCCATTAGCTGTGGTGGTTCCTATTTTCATATTGTCTGACAGTAGCAGTTGGACTGAGCCAGAGCCAGTGAGGCCGAGAGGCAGACTCCCTGCTTCCACAAAGCTGAATTTAATAAGATGAGAACAGTATGCCAAGATGGTGAACTCCCTCCCTAGCACTTATCATGACACTAGTCACTCAGCAGGGCCCTTATTGCAGCAGTAATCTGGGTGAGCCTGGCAGAGCGTCCTGCTTACAAGTTCAATATAATAGAACAGCAGGGCACTGGAGGCCTGGCAGAAAAGCTTAGCAAAGTTAAAGCCTATTACACTATGCTTGAAAAAAATGGTTCTCAAAATATTATATACCGAGCAAAAACCTGGACATTCCAAATGCAGTGACATACTAAGCCTCCTCTATAAGGGTGCACTCATTAGTCTATAGACAGAAGCAACATGGATTTAAAAGTCCACAACCTGAATGGAAATGGATATGCAAATTCATTCTTTTCTTCTGCTTGGCTTGAATTTAATAGGCAACACTAGAGCACAATATATAGATAGTGAAAACAAAAATTGAATCTGCTCTGACCTGCATTAGGTTGTTGAAGTTAGAACATCCCTGCTCTGCATTTTATTTCCCTTATATTTTCATAAATAACAAAAATCAGTTGGAAGTAATAACCCCTCTCACTGGTGTTTATTGGTATGTGAACATGAAATCTCAACCATTTTTCATTGGATTATTACTTATTTGATTGAACATTTTAAGGTCTATTTTACTGTTCTCCCTATTTTTACCTTCAGTGATGTCTATTATGGTGTAGATTTGAAATTAATTAAGACTGTGCTGATCCAACCTTGAAACGTGTTCCTTAATGTGAATGGCATTTTGGAAAGAGAATTTTACTTGTTAGGAACTGTCAGAAAAGTCTTTCCATCTGGCCAAAAGACTGTAATGACAAATTCTCCTGAAATGAATTCTAAAATGATAAAACATTAAAAAGAGGTGGGAAAAGAAGTAGTTGCATACTCCTCTGCATAAACATCACGTGTAATGGGAAGACAAGTGTGTCACCTGGCCACTTTTCAAAGTCAAGCCAGCTTTCATTTGGCTAAACACAAGCTCTTAGAGCCATATGACATGCCCTTAGGTTTTCCATGTAGTCTATATTCACCATTCCAGAACAGCCAGTGTCTCCTGGGGTTTCTGCACGATGTATGCTCCATATACAATTGAACTGTATGTCCTTCCAGCTGGGAGAAACCTCGAGAGGTTTCCAGTCCAACACCCTACTCAGAGGAGGGTCAACATGGCATTCAGATGATGTTCTCTGGGCTTTGTCCAGCTAGGGGCTTGGCAGCCTCCAAGGACGGAGTTTCTTCGGGCCCCTGTTCCAAGGCTTATTTATCCTCACAGTGGAACTTTCTTTCCTTATTTCTTATAAACTATAACCTTCCCTGTTTCAATTTACAGCTCTCATTCTCCCACTATGATCCTTAGCACAGAAATTGTGTCTGCCTTCTTAAAAACCTTCTCTTAGTATCAGAAAGCTGCTGTTAGGTGTCCCACACCTTCCCTAAACAATCCTGCGGTTCCTTCAGGTTCTTCTGACAAGGTATGTGCTTTAGTCTCCTCAATATCTTGGTAGCTCTCTACTAAACTTGTTCAAGTTTACCAGCATCTTCCTTGTACTCGGGAGCCCAAAACTGGTAGTATTCCAGCTGAAGCCTCAAAGAAGTGGCAGAGGCTTCATCTACTCTCTACGCTCCTGTTGATACCTCTCAGTATGTGCCAGTCTACTACCAGACCTACTGACTACACTCTTGTTGAAACCTCCCAGGGCCTACTGCCCTCCAGGACTCTCAGGTCCTTTTCAAAAGAATCTTCCAGTTCTAGGGTGGCAATCCATAAGAACCAGAGTTGGTGATCTAGAGATGCTTAAAGAAGATTTCATCCATTTCCTAATACTGACCATATGATTACTAACATATTCCCATTACAGTGTTGCTCATACTGGCCTCTCCTCTCATCACAACCCACAAATCCTCAGTCACCCTATCTGCTCTTCCACAAAAGAACTCAGTCCATCCAGCCTGCTTCCTCATATAGTTAACCCTCCTCTTTCTTGTCTTCACTGTCTGTTGTTCCTAATGAGCCAGTATCCTCCTTACAGTGCAGATCTCCTGCCACATCTCAGTTATTCTTGTGATGCCTTAGTTTTGCACCTGCACAGTGTTCCAGTGTCTCCTGTTTGCTTCCCAGACAGTGTGCATTTGTGCACAAACACTTGAGGCAAACCTTCTTTTAACCTGTCTTATCCTTCCTGAGGGCACTCTTGCTCCTGTCACCCTGTCCCATGCATTTACTGCCTCGACTTCTCTTCCCTCACTTATCTGCAAGCTGTCATCACCATCCCCTGACATACCTGGTTTAAAGCCTGTTGGCAAAGATCATATGTGTGGATATTTTGGATACTCTAGGGCACCTCAAATAGAAAGTACTTGCATTTAGACAGTTAAATCCTGCCTTTAGTGTCTGGGTCCAAGACTTACAACTGCTTCTGTCTGGTTGTGTCTATTTCTCATCTTGTCCTTCTAGTCTATACCACTGTAATGACCATTCAGACAGAGGAACAGAGCATTATATTCCTAGGTGTTATTTATAAATATGCAGGAAGAATATTTTAGCTGCAGATTTTAGGGTTGTTTGTGAGGAAAAGCCTTCCTGTGTGAAAGAAATTTACTTCCTCTTAAGTATCATCCAACAGAATCTAGCTAAGTGCTCAAGCTGCATCACAAACACAGCAAAACCAGCTAAAACCTAGCAGTCAATGTGTTCAGCTGATCCTGGCATCTATAGACTGAGTTCCCAGCTTGACGTGGGGTCTGGACCTGACTCTGACCTGCAGACTGACTTCCTGGCTTGACCTCAGACCTCACCATGAACTTGAATGGTGAATTCAGCCCTTGGCTGGGCCTGGCTACTATCTCTGGGCCTGCCATGCTCAGTTATCATGGGGTAGCCCCCTGGCTGATAAGAACTCTGCCCTGCTGATCCCTGGCTCTGTGCCCCTTAGGAGCCTCTGGCCCTTGCTGCTCCTTCATGAAAACTGGATGCCCAAATAGGGCATGGTACTGGGAGCTAAGGATGTAGTCAAAGCATTACTGTGAATACAGTGGAGGCAGCACTTGGAATTTTACAGCAAAAAAGAAGCTTTCAAAAACATCACCTGTTTCCCTTTCAAGTTTTCCCCTGCAGTTCTAGACTTCTGACTAACCTTAATATGTACTGACCTCTCTATTACCTTTGAAAGCCTCTATTTAAGTACTAGTTTTCTTGCCTCAAACCTTCTCTGCAGTGCCTTGTTATATTCTGCTATATTGTTGTGATAAGTGATTGTCCCCTAATTAAAGATTTTAATTTAATATTGGCAGACTTGATGGTTTCCCCCTTGGAAAGAGACACCTTGTGGCTTTTGTGGAAAATATTAATGGTTCACTTAACCTGGAGAAGAAATTTTGTATAGTAAATTACAACCATCATCACTGCTCAATTTAGTGACACTTCTGCACTGGCAACAGAAAGGAAAGCGGTTTGTTTTTTTCTGCATCCTGTTTCCCTGGTACACATGATGGGGAACTGAGGACATGCATGGTGTCTTATAACCCCTGCACACTAGAAAGACCAACCATGATGCATACTCCTTCCATACCTGCAGTTCATCTGAAAGGATTCCAGGTTTAGTATCAGGTTAAAAAAAAATCCATTCAGCTTATGAAACCGACAACCTTAACTCTGCCCTGCAGTATGTGTTGGGATAACCATTAAATTTAATTCTTTTGGTATCTGTAGTTGTAAATTCCATGGAATTTATTTGTAAAGATGCTGGATTTGGGATTTACTCTTAGAGTATTTTTTCCATTGACATTTTGAAATATACACACTTCTGCTCTCACTAGTAAGTGAGCTTAAACTACTATGTTCTTCCTAACGTGTAAAATCCATCAGAGGTTTTCATTGACTGATAATCCACATCAGCAAAAAAATTCCTGGCTAGGATTAGATGACTTCATGCAAATAAGCAGAAGAGCTTTAGAGAACAGTGGTGTCCCAGAACACTTCTCGGGGCCTGTGAGCATGACTCACATGAACCAAAGCAACTAAGACTTTAATTTCAAAACCTCAGTAAAAGGGCACTGGAAGAAGCCCCTTGCTTTGCTTTGTGGGAAAGCCTCTGGTGTTAGAAGGTAGGTGTACCACTGATGTCCTCCTGTGCATATCCAACACCCTGAGCAAGATGCACAGAAAAAGAGCACTGACAAATCTTACCAAAGAAGAATCATTTGGTATTTTAAGTCTCACATTGGGTGATTGGTTTTAGTTTTATCACCAGTCATCTAGTGATGAAACATGCCTAGGCAAATGGTGTGATCTGGATGGCATTAAATGCTCTTAGTAGGTTTTGGATACCTTGTCAATATGAGGTTGGTATTCAACCATTTCAACGTCATATGAAGGATAGATAGTATCTTCAAATTATTTTGTGGCCAAAGCCAAAATTACTGACAGTAAACCTTTCCAATAAGCTTTTAATATTATGAGACATCAGGAATACTGCAAAAACCATCAGTAATGCAGTTTCATGAAAGAAGAAATTCCTTTGGATATTCTAACTGATGGGACCAGTGTACTTGACACAGAGAAGGGAATGAGTAAAAGGAGCCCTGGAACAGAAAGCACCATGTAGGTAGTGTTATATAAAGCTGAGTGTGCCACTTAGCTTGTGCTATAGCAGCTGTTATTCAAAACCATATGGGAATTTCTGAAGACAACTTGCATTCTAAGGTTCCTCATCTGATTTAGCAGAGACAAATATATAGTAATGAAGAAATTCCAAGGAAAAGATGTTCTAGCATTCTGAAAGCAAAATCTTAGTGTCTTTGCATCTTGGAAATCTCTGAACTTAGATACTTAAGACAAATCAAATAAATGATTTATTTGACCAGACGGGTAAAACCTCACAGACTAAAACACCAGCTGCCAATTTGTTTGTTGGTGTTTGGCTTTAAGTTACTGCACGCACTGGGAGGCAAAGAATAAAGTTTTAATTTATGTCAGATCTATTATTTCACAATTTGAATTTTAGTTAAGTTCACATTGAGTGAAGCAACAACCTGAGGCAAATCCTTGCCCTTTTCTCTTAGGAAATATTTTCCTACATGTACTTGTGCCACCATCTTGATGTGAAAGATGGGCAGTCATGCTTGAATAATCCAGTTCTCCTTGAGTTCCAAAGATCAGTGTCAGATGAGTAGCTGATTGTGATTTGCTTTTGATGATGGCTTCCACTTTTTTTTCTGTTGATATCTATTTCTACCAATGATTACAGTTAGGTATGCAGTACTTTGTAACTAATCTTCCATATTCCTTTAACTATACCCAATGGCATAAAAGGCCAAGATTTATCATTACTGATTTGTATTGCAATAGTCCAAAGATACTATAGCATAGTCTACGCCAACATCATGTTTGAAGAAATCTCAATATAATTCTCTTGTCCAAGACAAAATAAATATATTCCACTTGAGCAGAATTTTGAATTATTATACAATGGACAGACATCATGTGGTGCATACTAAGCCAATAATTCCAACTGACTCCAAACCCCTTTTTTACCAGACCTTGGCATTGAAGGTTTAAGGTATCATTGTTATCTGTACTCAGAGCTAGTTTGGTTATGAGAGACTAATTCATCAATATTTAAAAAATAATTGAAATGCCTTTTGCCTGGTTGTAAAAACTAGCTTGTTGGTATAACATACCATTTAAAACTACTCCTAAAATTTTCTCTTATATTTTATAGTGTCAGATAATAGTAACTACAGAACTGTTTGCTGGAATAATATAATTATAATAAAATTCTAGTAGACAATTGATAGTGAAAACAGGATAGTCAAAGTTAAATATTTTATTTCCACAAAACAGATTCTGTTAATCAAGAATAAACTGATGTGCTGAACTGGACTGTTGGGTAAACAATGTGAGAAAGAAAACTAGTTGTTTAACTTGAGTGTCAGTATACCCAAAAAGAAATTATTTTTAAAAATTACTATTCTGTGAGCATCATATATTTAAATTCCTTTTAAAATACAATAATTAATTCAGGAAAGAAATTACTTAATAATTGGAATATTAACAACCTCAGTTCTAAATAATAATAATAAAAAAATGGATTTTTTTTTTCAAGACAAAGGGTTCTTCATTTTTTCTTGATCAAGAATAATTGTGCATCTGTAACCGAATACTTTGAAAAAAAAAAATACTTCTAGTTGTTTTTGTCCTACAGTGTTTAGTTCCATTTTTAAGTTTATTCAGGAATGAAATTAAAGTCATCAGTGATATGTTTGCCTTTTCTCTCCGTCTGGGAGACATCCACAACTCACCTTTGACTCCTGAACATTAAAATAATCAATAGAAGTCCAATACTGTTAGATTCCTGTAAAGGAAAATCCATAAATCCAGTGTTGCTTGCTGAAATGGGATCTGATAATATGATTCAAGGGAGTTCAATTAGCATGTTTTAGGTTTTCGTCATCCCATATCATACTATTCAAACCAACAGTGAGTATAATTTCTCATTGTAGACTAGACACAATGCCTATTTTTCAGATTTTAGAATGTACTGAATATGTAATTTTATATTTTCCCTCTATCAGCATTCTCAACAAGATATTAGACCATTCTAGTTCCATCTCCTGATTTTCCTCTGGTTAGTTGGCTGCTTTAAAGTCTCAACTCCATCTCAGAAGTTAAACTGGTCCCTCCAAATAAGGAAAGGCTTCTTATTGAAAGAACTACTTAATGTTTGTTTATTCTGAGCAACAGTGACACTAAATGAAAGTGTGCCTGTATATTTGATTTCAATGTTGCACTGACCAGATGAGAAGTGAGACAAGTGAGCAATGTTCAAACATACATATTCTGCTATCTGGGATAGTGGGATGGATCTGTATGGACTTACACAGTTAGTATAAATTACAGCTGATCTGACTTGCAGTCACTTTCATGCCTCTCTGTGCTTTGTGGTACCGATAAGGAGCTGCTCAACTGTTGTAAGCCCTTGACCTTTCACTTGTCTAAAGTGGTAAGTGTGAAATTTGTGACCAGCTATACTTTGGTGCAATTTCAGAGCACATCAAGATCACGGCAGGAGATGGATGAATTGAACTGGATAGCGTAAGAACCAACATTGCAAACTGAAATTCTGATATAGGATCTTTGGAGAGAGGTTTATCTTTCTATTACACATATAAAGAAGATTTCAATTTCAAATGTTGCTATTTTACTCTAAAAGGAAAATTTGACAAAAAGACGTTAGCCAAATAAAAACAACTTATCCTTTCTACAACTTTCTCTGTGGTCAGGAAATTAAAATGGGCAAGAACTCACAAATGAGAGCTCAGCTTTATGTATTTACAAAGGTGTTAATATCTCTATTTATATTTATGACATTACATTATGAAAACAAATTTATCATAATTTCAAAGTAAGACAATACTAAGAAAGATTCAAATCTCTGTATTAATTTTCTAGTGGGATCACACTTACTATTTTCTGCTCCTTGCTGCAGGTGGATAGAAGGCCACAGGTCACAGGTCAAGAATCTTCTGAGGATGGTATGTAAGATTCTTTTCTTTTCTGAAAAAAAGGTAAATGTACTCCTCAAGAGAATTCAAAGTGCATTTTGCATGCCAATCAATAGTTACAGATGAATATATCAATATATCTACATATGAGAATATATTAATTCTGTACTCAACAGCCAGAAGAGTGTGAGGTGATTACCATTACAAATTATTAACATCTAAGCCATTAAAACACCATTCAGGATTGCACCTGTGTGCCACTGTTTTAGTAAACAGCACTGCTTTCTCATTTCTTGTCATGATTATAGGTGATTCCCTGCCCTTAGAATACTTTAATCCCCTGTAGCAACTATTGATTTCCTGCTCAGGCTCATGTTTGATCAGAAACTTCTATTCCTTTATTGTTTCGTGAAACTTCTCTGTTCATTGTGTGTCATGCCTGTCCTTTACAGAGTCCAGACTCTACGATGCATCACAACACCCTTGCTCATTACAGGCCTCCAGCGTTGCTCTACAGTTCTCTTCAACTCACTATGGTCTTCTATGGCCACTGTTGCCTGGTAAATCTCCAGCTGTGTAATAGCAAGAGCAAATGAGGAAGATAAACAGGTGAGAGTCTTGAGTAGCAAATCCAGCTTTGCTCAAGAGGAACATATGGCTGCCAGGGACCTAAGGGAACCTGCTAAATTTCAGCTTATTTGAAACCACGAACTTCAGTTCTGTATGGGTGTGCTTCAACATGTTGGGGACTTCAGGGCACTTAGGAGGACCTATTGGATCTGACTTTCTTCAGTGCAGGGCCTTCGTTCACTGCCAGAGCTTGACCTCAGACCTGCCTTATCACCATGAACTTGTCTGGCAATCTCAACTCATGGTGGGACCCAACCATCACCTCTGTGCCTGCTCTGCTCCACTCCTGGGGGCAGTAGGACAGGCTCTGCCTGGCAAGGTCCTTGCTCTGTGCTCTGGCAGCTGGTAGGTGGTGTCATTAAAGTTTTAAATCCACAATCAAATTAAAGAATAATTAGCTAACGAGAAAATTTTATTTCTGATTCAGTATACCAGTGGTAGGGTTTCTTAAAAAATTCTAAGAGGTGAAAACAGTTTTTTAACATGAGTGTTAAAATAGCTCTATTGAACATGGCTTCTGTCCATACACTTTGAATTTGGAAAATGAAATTCATCAATGAGGCAATTTGTGAGTTCACCAGGTACTTTATGATGTACTCTTATATACACTAAGCCTTCAAAATTCATTACCTTGCAAAAGATCGTAGAGTTGCTCATGCTTACTGGAGAGTGAACACAAGTTCTGCAGTCACTGTAGATGGAACTGTGTCTGGGCCACATCCTTGTTTAGTAGTCATTTGTTTCAAAGATGATAATTTGCACACTTCTGGCTGCTCCTCAAAGTCCCACTAGTTTGATATGTGACAGATAATAAGAGTCAAGTATATATAATAAAGGTCAAGTATGTCTCAAACTTAGCAATAAATTGTTGACTTCATTTTATATTTGAGGATTTTTATGATTCTAAATGCCTATGTTTCATTCCAATATGAATACTGGAGTGACTGTCAGTCAACAGAATATTTGTTTGTCTCAGACTGATCCAAAGAGTCAATGACTTAGAATCATGAATGTTCAGGAGACTAATGGACTAATGAAGCTCCTTGAATTATTTTACCCATTTATTCACTCTTCTACATTATGTAAAAAGAATACTTGGATGTAAGCTTAGAAAAAAGATGCTACTTAAAAAATTCTTTCCATATTGACTCATTTTTTTATATATCAGAAAGACTGATGAGTATGAAAATCTTAGTTTTGACAACCTGGAAAAAAAACAGGTTAAATGTAAACCTGAATATGGTTTAGCATGGAAGTTTATGACAATTGTAAAAAATATGCTTTTAAAAGAAAAAATACTGAATATTTAATACTGCAAATAACTAGTATGTAGAATTATGCCTGAGGGTTCTTTTGCTATGTTGAGTGGATTTAATTTAATTTGGAAGGGCTGGGAAAAAAGTATACAGTACACACTTTTCCAATCTACCAAGTTTTTGTTTTTGTTGTAGAAAAGCAGAAAGGAAGTTGCACAACTAATGGGAAAAACCTCTAAAATAATTTAAATGGGAGCACAGTAATACAATGTCCACCTTGTAAACAGTATAGCAAAGAAAACTGTTACACTGACAGTAGAAGGGAATTCACTTGGACAAATATTTTTATGGACACAAGAGAGAAAATCATTATCATCAAGCCTGCTCTTATGGAAGTACCTGTGAAACAAATATTGAATTAACTTTTTATTTAACACTATAAACAAATTTTAAATACTTTGCTATATTGGAAATTAAAAAACCAACCCCCAAAACAAACATACAAACAAACCAACCAAAACAAAAAAACTAAGAACTCTCTATGAAAAAGCTTTTCTGAAGTCATCTGCTTTGGCCAAAGTTTGTGATTTTTAATGGTCTAGTACTTAAACTTGTTCCAGTGTTGTAATGTTATCTCTGTGTAAGTGGAGTATTTAAAAAAAAAAGTCATAGTCTATAGAAAACTGGAAACAATTCAGCAAATACTTTCTGCAATAATCAGCATTTAAAAAAAAAAGTACTCCATTTATGCTCTGTAGATTATTTTTCATACAATTACATCTTCGACAAATATAAAATGTTGTACTTGTGCAAACACAGGAGGCAGACCAAGTAATTTGTTGCGAATATTGAAAAATTGCAACTCCCCTCAGAGTTGTACCCTTTTGCATCCTACCATGCATGTCTACAGCCAGTTTCAATATCTGAACTGCAACACCATGAATTCTTGGTTTCACTGAGGCTTATCCTATATAATTTATATGCTGCTAAATACATTCAATAAATAATGGCTGGTTGCCCACTTAACCTGCATTTGCTTTACTCATGCAACAGAACTGTACATACCCCAAATCATATTGCATAATATGAGATCTACAGTAGTTTGGAAATACACAAAATTATGTGCATCCTTATAACAAAATTTGAAGGGCTTCATAGAATACACAGATTTACTGGAGTGTTCTGTCTATCGTTTGGAATCTATATAAATATTTACATCCTATATTTGTTTCACTGTCATAACCAGATAAAGAAGGATATTGATTACTCTCTTTTGCTAGGATTCTTATCAAAGTAATAGTACCATTTCTCTTCAACATGCTTTCAAAGTCAAATATTCTGACACATCAGAATTTTTAAATTACGTATTATTACAAAAGTATTAATTAGTTCGTCATTGCTTCATCAACTATGACTAGCTATTTGTACAATTATACATAAACATCTAATTCTCTATTAATAAATAAAACAATTATATATATGCCAGTGAAGTGCTGTATGTAACCTGCTATTGTGTCATGTAACCCTTGGGGCATTTTCCTTTACATTCACAGTCAGATTTTGCTGTATAAGTGAAATGCATATATGATTCAAATGGGCTCCAGGCAGATGCTCAGATTTTTCCTGCAAACATATAAAGGCTTCAGGGAAACATCTTCCTTTGGTGATCATAAAAGCACCACTTGCATATTTCCATACGGAATATCCTTAGAACCTTGTTCACAAACACAGGGAGAATTAAGAAGCAAAGCTGAGTGGTTCTGGTACCCTAAGGATTTCTGAGATAATAACTATGAGGAAAAGGTTTTTGGGTAGATAGCAATGTGCTACAAATAATGGAAGATACCTTTCTATTCTTAAATGCTTGTCAGTGCTCTGCTCTGGGGCTGTATTAAGGTCTGTTATAAAGCTAGATATTGATTTTGGACTTGATAGATGATCCTATAATTGAGAATTACCTGTAATTACAAGTTATAAATGCTCTGGACTAAGACATTCATTTAGAAACAAAACAGGGCATATTTGTAGCTGCTTGATGGGAGAAAGGCTGCACTTGGCAAAATTATACTAACAAGTTAATCTTATCATCACATCATAACCACAACTAAATAAAAGCTGGTTTTGTTCATCTAAACTTTAATTTAGTGATGGTAGGCTAAGGGTGGGAGAAAGTCCTTTGCAAACCAGTGTCCAAAACCATTGGTAAATGGAGCTGCATTCGAATAACTTTTTCTATCTAGATCCAGGCCCAGTAAAACTGGAAGTGAAACTTTTCTTTATTTGCGTTGCTGAAGTTAATTTTTTTTTTTTTTAATTATTTAGTGTTTCTCTCTTATACAATTTGGTTATACACAGCCATCTTTCTGTGTCCATCCCCTGGCTAGTTACTTCCAAGGTGGTCTGCATTTCAGATTTTGTGATGGGATTTTATTTTGGCTTGCTTCTGCTTCCTTTTTCTCCCTCACTGCTATTCTCTTCAGAGGCAGAGGATCCATCATACCTTCTTGTATTTCATGTAAGGTGCTTTACTTGTCAGCAAAGTCTAGTTTAGAGGCCTAATCCAGGTCTTCTTTGAGATTTCTATCATATTATCCCCCCCGTAGCAAAGCAATTTCAATGCCTACGACATTCTAGTACCTGTGTCCACCTGTGTCCTACTCAGGACAACCCTTCTCTTGGAATATTACTACTTTTAAAAATGGACGTTCATTGTCAGACTTACGTGTGTTGTTGAATAATGCTTATTCTATGCCTCCTAGCTGCACTGCAACAGAACTTCTGTCTTCTGATTTTTTCTCTTAACCTTTTCTTTAGGTGTGTTACATCCTTAACATTATTTCCCCTTGTCTACCCATCTGCTTATTTTAGCTGCTTCTTCCTCTCTGCTGGATTCTGTACAGACTTCCCATCCCCCTGTCCACTCCTTTAAACTCTCCCCTATAGCTCTGTCTATCCTCTCAGTTGGTGCATTTGTGACCCTTCTGTTCAGATGGAACCCGTCCCACCTATATAGGCTCCATCTGTTCGAAAATGTCCCACAAACCTAAAAGGGAACAGAGGAAGTTCTCCTCTACAGAATTGACGTCACTAGGTGGAATTCTCCTGGGGTTCTGGCCCCGGAGCCTCAGTAGCATTTACAAACAATAAAAAGACTTCTTGCTGAAAGGAATTCCTCCAAACAATGTTACCACAATACCTACCTATTTGCACGTATATTTCTCCGGACCCGATCCAAAGTCTAAGTCACTGGGGATTTTCCACTGATCTCAGTGGACTTTGGATCAAGCCTGGGTTTCAGAAATACATGCATTCAAAGGATAGGTTTAAAAACTAGCAATTTCTGCCAAGACCAGGGTGTTTAATAACTCTAGTAACTCAATCGTCTTTACTAAAAAAACTATGGCAACTAAGAAAATAATGTATTACAGAGATGCTTCTTTTGGAAACCATTATTGACAATATTTCTATGTCTTCTAGGACCTATTGAAATTAAATCTTGTAGATACAAAGCAACCTTTTGTCAGTGAAGTGATTCTTTGGTCATTTTCCAAATGTTGTTCAATATCTGCAGTATGTAAAGTATTAAAATCTCCTTGTGATCTGCTTCAAGGGACAAGAAAAGCTGGAAACAGATAAAAGCAAAAACTCCCTAAAATGGAACCCGCTTTCAGCACTGGTAAAATCTGCGGGGATTTTTTAATTTATAGCTTAAGGAGAAAAGTCGTATTAGTCTATTGTGTGAAGCAAATATTTTACTTTCAAAATAAATAAGAACTGAAATCTGAAAATAACACTTAAACATTCCACTGAAAAAAAGTAAAAAGAATGAGGAAAACTAAAATTAATTCTTAGTAATTATTACTCTACTCAGTTGCTGAGATGCATCTTAAAATGATGAAAAGAACTAGAACTGCTCTATACTTTATTTTTGAATAAGGTTCCATGCAACGATGGTCTCTCCCAGCTTTTTGCAAGGTACAGTAGCTGCAGCTTTGTTTATCTGGCCCCTACACAATATTGTCAGGATGCATTTCCATTTTCCAAGTGACTGCTGCCACTGTGCCACAATCTGTGCTCATTTCTCGAGCAGCTAAACCCTTTGACACTGTGGTTTTTAATTAAAATTACATTAAACTTAATCAGCCAGAAAGAGGCTGCTGTAGAAGGCAGGTTTGATTGCAACCTGCAAAGGGCGCTGGGGCTGCCAACTCGCTAAAGATGTGCCGGCAGATGCCAAGCTGCTTGTGTGAGCCCCATGGTCACAAAAATGCTATGAGAGGTCAGTTCTGTCTTCACTTTTTTCTAGCACTGTCACCAAACTATAATGCGTGACAATGCTTGATAAAGCTCAAGGAAGAGAAAGAAATACATTGCTAATGCAGACTACGTACTCATTCATTTATCAAAGAATGGAGGGCCACAGAAAAGATGTATTTGACAAATGTTGTTCTTTGGTGAATCCTGCAAAAGATAATCCTGTAGGTCTACCTGCACTTTTAAGAATCAAAATATATGCAAGGGGTTATGAAACTGGGCCTTATGATGTAAGTAGTCCCTTATCTCCTCAAGATTTTCCCTGGAGTCTCTTTATTTTTTGTTTTTGTCTTTGTCTTTGAAGGGAGCAATGAATGAATGAATGAGAAGGACTAAGAGTGTTAGATTACAACCTACTTCTTTGTAGAGCTAAGACTGATGTCACTGCACAAATTAGTAGTTCTTATCTGAATATTAAAGGTTAAAGTAGAGTTTTGGAATAGTATTTGTAACATTTTTAGATATTCTTCAACAGCAGCCCAAAGTAACTATGGAGTTCTTTAAGTTTGGTAGGATATCGGTATCTTCTAAATGCTTCCCCATGTTGAAAATTGAATAGGAGTAACATATATGAGTACTATTATTTATAGTGTTTTAGTATTTAAGAAACTTAAAACAGCTCTGTCTCTTATCTCCCTCTCCCCTCCACATCTCCCTGCTCTACGTCCATTGTTTAGGTCTGAACAAATGCACAATGAACTGGAAAGGTTCGAGTGACATGACTAAGATGTCTCTGAAACCTATTCCCATCTTCTTGAGTTCTGGATTTTAGACTCATAATCTAGAGGGGCACGGTGTTTACAAAAATCATGTTTCATGTTTGAAACTGTCCAACCTTCAGAGATCTTATTGCTTTGAAATACCTTTTGCATTTTGTATGGGAGGAGTTAAAAAAAGCCCAGGAGCCTTTTGGCTTCTCTTATACATTATGAGACCCACTAACAAAGCTTTCTGGGCAATATTTTAGTGTTTGAATCTATTTTATACTTCCTCTTGTAGACTATTTTGTACTTATATCTACAAATGATGATTCCAGAATCACTTGATTTTTGCTGAGAGAATTTGATTCCTTTTATGTGTTCGAGGGACACATCGAACTGCAATCTCATGATTATACAAACTAACCAGAATGTGATGTTTCACACTGTTTTCAGTTGTGTATGCCTGGAAGTGTGTTTACTGAAACCTGGAACATCAGGAATAAATTGGGCAAATTAATGAGAGAAATGGGGAACAGCCAGATGATAGAGCTAATGAAATATAAGAGTCTAGCAGATTTATAATTAGTGAGGGAAGACATCTGAAAAGAGAAAGGAAGAATAGTAAGAAAGGTTTCCCAGTGACTGAAGTGGTAGAACAGCAAAGTTATCTTCTTACTACATAATCAGACATATTAATTACAGTGAATGGCAGTGACTCTGATAAGATCTATTATAAAGTCTATCAGAAAATAAATACATTGGTACTCTCTTAAATCAGGCATAACTAATTAAGGCAATGAAATCAGACTGTTCTAGGAGAAACAGGAATGCTTTTTTTTCTTTACTGTTCACTCAGTGAGAAAAGAAAACAACAGAACAAAGCACTTCATGCTTGCTAATTATGCTTGGTATAGGAAGCAATAAAATATATCAGAAAAATTAAACTTATCTTCTGTGACATAAAAGCATAAAACAGAAATGATGGAAATAAGAAACAGTTTTAATAGTTTGCACATCTCTTCTTATGGTTATAGGGATTTATGAACAACGAAAGAAAGAAATAAACTATGATAGTTTCATCATATTACGTCTTAAGTGATTGGGAATCTTTTTCTTCTCCTTTATTCTTGCAATCTCCTCTGTAGTTTCCATTTTTTTTCCACATTATGTATAGAGTTCTTAATTCTTTTGAGTGTTTATTTTGGCCCTTGGAACTATTCCTGTTACTCCAGCTTTTTTAATGATTTCCCATGACTAAGTTTTAACTCTGAAATGAAGAGATGAAACATCAAAGGAATTACACAGCAAACTTCCCCCTTAATTGCTTGGGTTAAATACGCATTAGCAGTAGATGTGAACCAAACAGTTTTACACCTTACTAAATGGTGGGCTTTGTCATTGTATCAGCTAGACTTTGTAATGCATCAAGTGTGCTCAGTTCAGAGCCAGACAAATGGCAAGAAACACTGTTATTCTGAACTGTGGAGCTTGGCCAGTTACTTAAAAGGATTACACAGTGGGATCTCCATGGTTAGCAGAGGCTGGACCCAGTAGTCAAATCCTTCTAGTACAATGTACTTAACAGGCAAGGATAAAAAAGCAGAAAAAATACTCTTTCACATTTTAGGTCATCTCATAAGCTACTTTCTATGTAATGAAATCTGCAGTAAACCTGAGGATAATACTCTTTACTTAGCGCCGCACAGCTTTATTTGAAATAGTAAGATATGTTACACATATACATAAGGCATGTCTTTGCTTTGTATTTTAGCAGTAATTAAAGATTTTTTTTTTTTCTCTGATAGGTCTTACTAAATAACATCCTCTGTGTGGATTCTCTGGGATCTAATCCTAGCTGAATTTACACTGCAGTCTTTGTCTTGCAGATCATGGTCTATCACACCGCACAGATGCCTTGTTTCAGGTAACTTGCTGAATTTATAGATTATCTACCCCATTTCTTGATGTGACTTTCTGATAACGAATTGCAAAGGAGTGATGGACAAAGAGCTCTATAGTTAGTGCAAGGCATAGTACACACATAAAAATCCTGCAGGCCCATGGAATAGCATCAACCGCACTATCCCCAGGAGAAACGAGGGAGTCCAGAATGATGGGTGATGGGATAAAGATGGCATACATGGCAAAGGGCAATTTGATATGGGGAATTTCTACTTCTCGTATAATTGAGGAAACCTTAGAGGTGTGATTGAATGAAGGCAAGGGTGATGGATACAAAAAATGATGGCTTCTTAAACTAATGTGTAGAGAACCCTGCCAGGAATGGTTCATGTCTAGACCGAGTTAACCAGTGATCAGGCAGTAAGAGCAAATTAGAGTTGAGCCCCTGAGGGTCAAGTGACTACAATCTAATTAAATTTATTATAATTCAGAAACCAAAACCAATTAAAACAAATATAAAAATTATGACTTCCGACTGGTCTGCTCTGATGGCATATGAAAAGGATGTTGGTAGTACATATACACTGGGGAAGGTAACTCTTGTGCAGCTCTGGAGCTCAGGGAAGACAAACCTAGAACTGGTTTCGTTTTAAAGCTTGACATCTCAAAAAGAAAATAATTTTATTCCTCCTAGAAAATACCCACCTGCTAGAAAATACCCACCAGTTGCATCAGTTACATTTGAAGTGGTCATTCCTTCCTAATCACAAAAAATACACTTTAAAGACAGGACTAATATGCATATTATTAGCACTCTAAAGACAAGATGCACTTTTTAAGAGGTTACAGTTAACAGGGACATCACACATGGGTATGAATGTTATTATATAACTCATTTGCATCATTAGCATGTCTCCAAGCCAACCACTAAAAACAGCTGTATGGCAGGGAACCACATACTTCGTTGATCTGCATCTGCAAAGTAGGCCCTTGAAAGCCAAACAGACAGTGAAACATAAGCACAATCATTCCACTGAGGTGGGATGCCCAGTTTATATCTGGTACCAGCACTGCATTTTGTAGGGGACAGGCATACATTTACATAGTGTGGTAACTGACCTGCAGCTGGTGAGAACTCAAGTAGCTGGATTCCCAGCTACCTTGCTTCTCAGCTGTCTCCAGGCAGGATAAAACTTCTTATGAGTGTGTATGTGATGTTAAAACACATCAAAAAGATCACAGAAAACTGGGCATTGTAGTTCTTCCAAACACTCCAAGTCCAAACTTGTCAACTATCTGCACAGGAGAAAACTTCAGGTTCATGCTGCCTTTTAGTTTGTGTCCAAGCACATATAATGCAGGTGGCAGATGACAAAGGAACCTCTCCTAGAACATCACCAGCCAGATTGGCAACTAGTGTTTGTAGGAAGCCTCAGCCTGGGTCGCAGTCATATAGTGTGGATGCTGGAAACAATGTGGGTGCATAAGAGTCAGGCTGAGGAACAGCCTGTTCCAGCCTCAGTTAATACAGTGCCACGTGATCAAAGGTGGAATGATTGATGCTTTGAAAGAAGAATTTTTTAAATGAAAAGTTAATACTGTAGAGCTGCTGATGTGCACTGCTGTGTAATGCACAGCACGAGTATTTCTCTCTCCTCCCCACAATGTTCAGTGTCCTTTAAAAGGCAATGCCATATCCATTACTGTACCAGCTTATGATCAAAAGCAACACTCAAAACCTACAATATCTCATGACTGCATATCTCAGGAGGACTTTTGCCTTCTAGCTCTGCTCTTTGGTCTGAAGAATCAGCAATTGGCTCTTTTAATAGTTCCAATGGGAAGTGTTGCATTTGATTAAGCCTGTGTAACACATTTCACATCCAAGAGTCAGCAACATAGCTTATGAGTTACTGATTTTTAAGTTTATCAGAGATGATGCTAAACCATGAAAAAAAAAATGGACACAAATTATGAAATGGTAAATGTAATTTTTCATCCATTAATGCAACAATGTGAGGTGCCTCAAGGCAACTGAGATGGTTTCTGGTGGCCAAATATATATTATTTGTAGCATAACCATCATAAACAATGGAATTAATCATCACACTGTAAAATATAAATAAATACCTCTGTGCCAGTAAAGACAAAACCTTTGTTAAATACCCACAACTTCCACATGGCTGAGTCTGCCATAGATATATCTTCTGACTGGTACCATATTACATGAGTAACCCCACTAATTTCAGTGAAATTACACAAGAGGTGAAGTACTGCATGATGTAAGTACAAAGAAGATTCTAGTCTTTACTAAACTAGGAGGGCTCCCAAAACTGACAATTTTTACTTTAAACATCTTTAAAGACAAGAAAAGTGAAATCTGAACTCTCTTTTTCCACACAGATAAATTGATACAGATCATTACATCTTTTTACCACAGGAAAACCACAAGACATCTGGACAACAGATATATTCTACCTGGAAATTAAAAGGAAAGATGACACAGGAAAAAAAAAAAAGAAAACATATCTTGTAGGACTGGAATTTTTTTTATGAAGTCTAACTTACTATTAATAAATTCACTTGACATAATAGCTTTGATATTTTTTGGTGAAATTTAGTAATATCCATTATATGGAGAATAAGTGAGAGAAGGAACTAAGTCGGAGATAACTCAGCACATTCACTCTTCAGAAACTACCCAGAGAAAACAGTAAAAATTCAATAAAAGTAAATAGAAAAAAACTTCCACTTCAATTCCCAAGCAAAATTACTGAGATTTTTTTTTACTTTACATTGGTCTATTTTCATTCCTAACTGCTCTTATGCTTTACAATTTTCATGTGTTTTTAAGCCACTGTAGCTGTGCACTTTAAATTTTGTGTTTAACCTTTTACGTGTCTAGAGATGTCTTTCTATCCAACAAAGGAACAGACCTAGGACTCCTTTGGACCTATGACTGTACTTTAAACATCACCATTGATTAGGATGCCTAAGGGTCAATCATACCAGGAATGTCCCTGGCAGCATTGGGTCATTGCACTCAAGGGGTTAACTGATGGCATTTAATATACTTATCTGGGGCTAAAGAGGTTCAAAGCTGGAAAACACTTCCCCTCGTATTACCATTTGGTCAATTAGCAACCTTTAGGCCAGAGCTGTGTGTTCATATTCTCTTGTAATCCTGTCAGGACTCCTTACGCATTCACCAGTAATAGAGCCCTGTGACTAAAACCTTTTTTGGTCAGGGTAGCTGAAAGACCAGCTTCTGATTCCTCACAGAAACTCTCCTATAGGCAATAAAACAGCAGTTATATCACAACTCCTCAAATGGCAAATGTGAAGTGACTGCTCCAGTACAAGATGCTGCCTGAAAAAAAGGAGATGGGGGTAGCTCATTTGACAGAGCTGTTCACACTTTTTCTGCACAGCTGAGAGACATTAGCTTGATTTCCCAAGATCGGTGTGTTTTCCAGTGCGGCGAGTTAGAAAACCCAGCAGCCTCAGAGATAAGCTGGGTCTGATCATACATGTTTCAAAGCTCAGGCACAAAAAGCCGTCTTAAAGAAAAAAAATCTCACAGAAAGCTGAATGTTTTCGCAAGGTCAATAGTTCAAATGAAGTAAAAAGAAAAAAGAAAAGAAAAAAAGGCTTTAGTGACCTGTCCCTAGACCATCTTTCCCACAATGATACCCTATCTAGTTCACAATTCAATACTATTTTTTGGAGATCTTTGGCCATAATTCACCTCTTTTAGTCAAAAAGAACAAATTGTCTATGTTCACACAGAGTAGAGAAGACTGGTAACAACTATTCAGTTCAGTGGATTTGGGAATTAAGGCAAAGCAGGACACAGTCAGTAGAAAGGAGGAAACAAGGAACCTTTTAGTTTTGATTGCTGTCTGAAGTTAAACACCTGTATTTTATGCTGAACTACTCAGTCTGGCAGACTCATAATCAGCAATGCTGGTTACCCAGCATCTTCCATTTACTTTGCCCACAATAATAATTACTTTTAAAATATCAAATAATTTTGGGTTGCCTAAATATGGATTGAGATTTTTATCTTGTGTAGCCATTCTTTTAAACTTGAGAAAAAATATATTTTATCCATCTCATTCTATCACAGCCACTGATAATCAACATTCCTGTAGAAAAAGATATGTAAAACATTATATTTCTTTTGTAGTATCAGAACTTTTTTTACATGTATGTTTTATTACAGTACACTTAGTGTATTATATGGAATTAAAATAATTCCAGCTCTATCAAAGAGAGTAGAAGCAGCAGAGACTATTTGTCTAGAAAAGATGGAAATCTGTTAATTTTGACACATTTTAGAATGTGAAAATTTGCAAACTTCCTCTTTTCATTGAGGGCCAATGATTTATTTGGAATTTGTATTTTTTTCCAGCTACTTTCTCTTTGAACGGAAACTAATAATATAGTAGCAGCTCAGTATGTAGCAAAAGTAATGTGATTGAAGTTGAAAAGGCTTTCTAAAAGTCAGTTTGTTAACTGTGTATCTAACTGTGGATGCTCTCTTCTATTTCTATGCAGGCAGGCAGTCTGCTGATCCAGTCTTCGTTATGATATGTTACTGTCTGGATTTGGAGGTGGAGAGGTTGTGGGGTTCGTTTTGTTCTTTCCTCTAAAGATATCTTTACCATCAGCTGCTGTAGAGATATGGATATGTCAGAGGCCTGAGGATACTTTGAAATGATCAATGGGAGCCTAATTATGAACTGTTTTTTTTTTAAATTCGGATGTTTTGGTTTTTTTAAAATTCTGATTTATCAAGAGATTCTCATGAGGTGTAACAGCACCTTCACCTTTCTACTCAGATAAATTCTATGTACGGACTAGAAAGGTATTTTGAAATTGTCTGGATAAGAAAAGGTACTCATGATTTAATTTTCTATTAAATTGCCTAATACTTGCAAGAAAAAATCTCAGTCTTTAATTTAAATTCAGAAGGGCTGTGTCTCAGCACAAGAATACTTACAGTACAGATTTTTACAGACCGACTGCATAAAAACACATGTAACTGAGACCAAAAAGCAGATTTCCAAAAGATCTCTAAATCTAAGCTAAACTTCTGTTGCCACTGAAATAAATGATGGTGGGACACTGTCATCATTAGAGCTCAATTATTATATGGATAAAAATAGAGCAACAATATAACAAATATAAAACTTTTACCTAGACCAAGTAGCTTTGATATTAGTATATTCCAGTTACTGGGTTTTTTTCAGAATTAATACAAATTGTCGCAATTTTATTGATTACAAGGGAGCTTGTAATCTCCTTTATCTCAGAGTAGAAAAAGAATAGAGACAGCAGGAATGAGAGGAAAGAGAACAGAGTGACAGGACTTCCCATCTAAGCACTACCTTCTGATTGCAGACACCCCTCTTCATCTCCATTCAGATTGCAGTTGAATGGAGCTGCTCCTGGTGACATGTTGCTTTAACTACATTAAGTACCACCTAATTTTTAATATTTAAACTTTTCAATAATATAAAGATGTATTTTTTAAACTGTTAAGCCTACTTCTCAGTTATAATGACAAAACAGAAATTATACCAAAAAAAAAAATCAAGTTAATATGAGACAGAGACAGATCACAGCCAAACAGATTTAAGCTTTAGCATGCTAAATAAAATTAAAGAGATCGTGCAGGTATAATGTCCTTTACTATAAAATAAAAGACAAAGCAACTATCAGAAAAGTTTCCTAACTCCAAAGTTGCAGATAGCAATGGAGGAAAAAAATAAACACCATATTTTTCAGAAAAAGCATTTCCCTTTTTTCTGCTGAGATACATTTGTTCCCACATCGTCAGTATATTCACACAATAATTCATTGCCTCCATCAAAATGCCAAGATGGGTTCATTCTAATCCAGGGTGTCTCACTGTTTTACTAACATTTGTTTCAATCTACATTAAACACAATGAGTGATAATTGATCCCAGATTATTTAATTTAGTCTTTGAAAACTTGAATTTTTAGTTCAATTAAAATACATTACTCGTTATGTTCTACACCAGTTTACAAGAAAGACGTATTTTGAGGCAGACTTACCATAGAAGTCCTCAACTTGTCCTCCAAACTTTATTAAAAAAACCCAGAAGGTGACTAGATACAAAAATTGGATACCTTACTGGAATGTTCTAAGAGATGGGTATGCAAGATGTGCAACAAAGCTCCATAAAGAGTCAATATGAGACACATACTTTGATACATTTCAGGTGCCCATTTAAAATCAGAGTTTGTCATGGTGAGAAATTCTGTGGTGAATGTTAAGGCAAAAATCAGAATAACAGCGGTGATCACAGCTGGAAGTAAGTTTGAAAAAGAAGCAACAATGAACAATCCACTCTCTAAATCGATACAACTGATAATGTAGACCTATACTTTTTTCATATTGACTGAAAGCTTGGAGTATGCTGACCTAGGTCTGAACCCACTGCCGTGCCATCTATATGTATCATGTGCTCTGAAAACTAATTGGTTGATGGACTTACGCATGGAGGCGTGAAAAACTTTGTAATGCTCAGTCACAGCAGGATAAGACCAGGAGAAGACATTAACAGGGACTGAGGAGGAAGATGACATGGTAACAAGAGTGAAGTAATGCATGTCCTTGTAGACATAAAGGACTAGGAAGATTAAGTAAGCAAGAGCCATTTTTCCTTTTTCACTGTCAAGACACAGTTCTCATGGATATTTTGCTAACTTTTGCCTAAAGCAGCCTCTATTTTTTTTATTTATTACTTGTAATAAGGAACACAGTAATAGTTCCATATGAAAGAGATAAATGCAGTATAAATGCCTGAAGTGTAGTTACTTTTCCTTTCATATTGCGTTCAAATTTTCTTTTGTTTCAGATTGGCTAAAGATGGAAGACAGATTTTTGCTGTTGCTTTAAAGAACCAATAGCATATTTTACCATGATTTTCACTTTTAACAGCAATAACTTTACTAAATTCCATTTGCTGTCATTTAATTTCAGCATGTGCCCAAAGACTCTCAAAAATACCCTTTTGTTAAGATTTTGTAGCTATTGCCCAGTTTGCTGTTCTTACTACTACTTTCTTCCATAACCACAGTTCCTCTCATTATCTGGGGCATTCAGTTAAGGACAAAGTGGAATACTTTTGTAGTTAATACACTAAGAAATGAGAAGCAATTTATAAACATTTGTATCATAAAGTAACCACTGTCTGTACAACCACATAATTCATGACTTGCATTCTACAACTGACAAGCTTGGTATATAGTTTAGCAAATATTACTAATTTTTTGCCTACCAGTTCTTTGAACAGTATCTTCAGCTTCTCCATCCTGCTAAATCACGATCTGCTCTCCAAAATTGCATCAGTCATGTGGCCGTTAGACTACTGCTATAATATAGCAATATTATAAGCCATGCATGGCATAAACAGCACAAAATACTATACCATGTCTTCCTGGCAACTGCATACCAGGTTCTGGTTTGCGACTGAATATCAAAAGTTAGGGCATTCATTTGCTGACAAAAGGATTATCAACACAAAAGGTGACCTAATGCCCACAGATGAAGATGATGATTTACAAAAATTTTCTGTTTGGCTCAGTGGAGCTTTAAATAATTGGGACTATATTGTCTGCACAGAAGACAAAGATTTTGAAGTGCTTGTTCATTTCACCACTTCTTGAGGAACTAGAGACCATCACAATCCTCCTATCTGCCTATTCAAGTTAGAGTATATACTTCTGAGCTTCCTAATACAACCTTTTCAAAATAGAGCCACTTTACTGAACACACTGCTTGCCTCTCTGGGGTCCAAGAACAAACATGACAGACATTAGTCAGCTGCACACTGCTTACCACTCTGATGGAAGGCACATGGATACAATGGTAAAAATGAAGGAGAAGAGAGTAGAATACTTCAGTACAGATATAATTGACTAGAAGTGTATTAGCATTGCAGAATATAAGAGCAGAGTAACCTCTGTCAAGGCTAGCTGGGTGTAAAGTACTATAAAGTCACTGAAATTAAAAGCACAGAGTTCACATAAAGTATGTAGTCTTAATATCAAACCAGTACAATATATACCACTTTCACAAAACAAATGTGAAGTTCTTCGGAAACTGTTAAAATAATAAAATCCCTTTTTTCTTTTTAATTTACGTTTAAAAACAAATGAAAACTATGACCTAGAAGTGGCTACAAAACCTAAAAAGTAATTCAATGAGGTTGAAATGTATTAGTGTTTTCCTACAAATTCGAAAGCCTCCTATAATAATAGGGAATATGGACAAACCAGAAAACTCCAAACAGAGGCAGCAGTGAAAAGAAAACACTCAGGCACACAGATGGACATTGATGTTCCAACTGACAGCCACAGTTTGCACATATTGTAGGAACAGCTATTCCCACCTTAAATTTTTGCTTGCTGATATAAACACTGTTACTTTTACTTTTTGATAAACTGGAATGTTAAGTCCATTGAGTGTCATAAATCACCTAACTGATCTAACCTTGAGACGGGCAGCAAGACTGCAAATGCTTAACTATGACGTTTACTGTGGCAATGGATTTGCCATATGCAGGATGGAAGAAGTCCTGTCAGAGATGGACTAGCGAAGAAAATGAAAACAGTTCAAATGCTATAGAGACAGAAGTTTTTAAGGTGGTTTAAACAGGTTTTAAAACGGCTTTTACCTTTTTGCAGAGTCATTGCCTCTTCTTCCCAACATCCCCTGTGCTCCCACACAAGGTGTCCTGGGAAGGTGTCCTAAGGTGTTTCCCATTGGCCTTTGTTAACCCCTTTCTATTGGCTGTTGACCCTTCACCTGATTGTTTTTTTCTATGTGACCCTGAACTTGT